>NW_027325241.1:62500-64176 GCF_028372415.1 Notamacropus eugenii | reverse complement strand
GAGCTCTAACCTTGACTCTAACCCTAACAGTAACCCTAACCCTAACCCTAACCCTAACCCTAACCCTAGCCCTAACCCAAAGTGCGCTCTAACCCTAACCCTAACCCTAACCATAACCCAAAATGCGCTCTAACCCTAACCATAACCCTAACCCCAACCCTAACCCTAATCCTAACCCTAATCCTAACCCTAACCCTAACACAAAAAGCGCTATAACCCTAACCCTAACCCTAACCCTAAATGCACAATGCACTCTAACCCTGACCCGAACCCTAACACTAACCCTAACCCTAAACGTAAATTCTAACAGTAATCCTATCTCTAACCCAATCCCTAACCTTAACCCTAATCCTAACCCTATCTTTAACCCTAACCCTAACGCAAAGCTCTAACGCCAACCCTAAATGGGCTCTAGCCCTAACCCTAACTCTAACCCTAACCCTAACCCTAACCCTAACCCTAACCCTATCCCTAACCCTAACCCTAACCCTAACCCTAACCCTAACGCTAAACCTAACCTTAACCCTAACCGTAACCCTAACCCTAACCCTAACCCTAACCCAAAATGAGCTCTAACCCTAACCCTAACCCTAACCCTAAATGGACAATGAACTCTAACCCTGACCCTAACCCTAACACTAACCCTAACCCTAAACCAAAATTGTAACACTAATCCTAACCCTAACCCTATCCCTAACCCTAACCCTAACCCTAACCCTAACCCTAAATCCACAATGCACTCTAACCCTGACCCTAACCCTAACACTAACCCTAACTCTAAAACTAAATTGTAACACTAATCCTAACCCTAACCCTATCCCTAACACTAACCCTAACCCTAACCCTAACCCTAAATGCGCTAACCCTAACCCTAACCCTAACCCTATCCCTAACCCTAACCCTAACCCAAAATGAGCTCTAACCCTAACCCTAAACCTAACCCTAAATGCACAATGCACTCTAACCCTGACCCTAACCCTAACACTAACCCTAACCCTAAACCTAAATTCTAACACTAATCCTAACCCTAACCCTATCCCTAACCCTAACCCTAACCCTAACCCTAACCCTAACCCTAAATGAGCTCTAACCCTGACTCTAACCCTAACCCTAACCCTAACCCTAAATGAGCTCTAACCCTGACTCTAACCCTAACCCTAACCCTAACCCTAACCATAACCCCAACCCTAACCCGAACCCTAACCCTAACCCTAACCCTAAATGAGCTCTAACCCTGACTCTAACCCTAACCCTAACCGTAACCCTAACCCTAACCCCAACCCTAACACTAACCCTAACCCTAACCCTAACCCCAACCCTCACCCTAACCCTAACCCTAACCCTAACCCTAACCCTAAACATAACCGTAACCCTAGCCCTAACCCAAAAAGCGCTATAACACTAACCCTAACCCTAACCCTAAATGCACAATGCACTCTAACCCTCACCCTAACCCTAACACTAACCCTAACCCTAAACGTAAATTCTAACACTAATCCAAACTCTAACCCTATCCCTAACCCTAACCCTAACCCTAACCCTAACCCTAACCCTAACGCTAAACCTAACCTTAACCCTAACCCTAACCCTAACCATAACCCTAACCCTAACTCTAACCCAAAATGCGCTCTAACCCTAACCCTAACCCTAAGCCTAAATGCACAATGCACTTTAAC
>NW_027325241.1:55000-57500 GCF_028372415.1 Notamacropus eugenii | reverse complement strand
ACCCTAACCCTAACCCTATCCCTAACCCTAACCCTAACCCAAAATGAGCTCTAACCCTAACCCTAAACCTAACCCTAAATGCACAATGCACTCTAACCCTGACCCTAACCCTAACACTAACCCTAACCCTAAACCTAAATTCTAACACTAATCCTAACCCTAACCCTATCCCTAACCCTAACCCTAACCCTAACCCTAACCTTAAATGTGCTAACCATAACCCTAACCCTAACCCTAACCCTAACCCTACATGAGCTCTAACCCTGACTCTAACCCTAACCCTAACCCTAACCATAACCCCAACCCTAACCCGAACCCTAACCCTAACCCTAACCCTAAATGAGCTCTAACCCTGACTCTAACCCTAACCCTAACCGTAACCCTAACCCTAACCCCAACCCTAACACTAACCCTAACCCTAACCCTAACCCCAAACCTCACCCTAACCCTAACCCTAACCCTAACCCTAACCCTAAACATAACCGTAACCCTAGCCCTAACCCAAAAAGCGCTATAACACTAACCCGAACCCTAACCCTAAATGCACAATGCACTCTAACCCTGACCCTAACCCTAACACTAACCCTAACCCTAAACGTAAATTCTAACACTAATCCAAACTCTAACCCTATCCCTAACCCTAACCCTAACCCTAACCCTAACCCTAACCCTAACGCTAAACCTAACCTTAACCCTAACCCTAACCCTAACCATAACCCTAACCCTAACTCTAACCCAAAATGCGCTCTAACCCTAACCCTAACCCTAAGCCTAAATGCACAATGCACTTTAACCCTGACCCTAACGCTAACACTAACCCTAACCCTAAACCTAAATTCTAACCCTAATCCTAACCCTAACCCTATCCCTAACCCTAACCCTAACCCTAACCCTAACCCTAACCCAAAATGCGCTCTAACACTAACCCTGACCCTAACCTTAACCATAAATGAGCTCTAACCCTGACTCTAATCCTAACCCTAACCCTAACCCTAACCCCAACCGTAACCGTAACCCTATCCCTAACCCTAACCCTAACCCTAACCCTAGGCCTAACCCAAAATGCGCTCTAAACCTAACACTAACCCTAGCCTTAACCCAAAATGCGCTCTAACCCTAACCCTAACCCTAACCCTAAATGAGCTCTAACCCTGACTCTAACCCTAACCCTAATCCTAACCCTAACCCAAACCCTAACCCTAACCCTAACCCTAACCCTAAACCTAAATTCTAACACTAATCCTAAACCTCACCCTATCCGTAACCCTAACCGTAACCCTAAATGCGCTAACCCTAACCCTAACCCTAACCCTGACCCTAAATGAGCTCTAACCCTGACTCTAACCCTAACCCTAACCCTAACCTTAACACTAACCCCAACCCTAACCCTAACCCTAACCCTAACCCTAAACCTAAATTCTAACACTAATCCTAAACCTCACCCTATCCGTAACCCTAACCCTAACCCTAAATGCGCTAACCCTAACCCTAACCCTAACCCTGACCCTAAATGAGCTCTAACCCTGACTCTAACCCTAACCATAACCCTAACCCTAACCCTAACCCTAAACCTAACCCTAAATGAGCTCTAACCTTGACTCTAACCCTAACCCTAACCCTAACCCCAACCCTAACCCTAACCCTAACCCTAACCCTAACCCTAGCCCTAACCCAAAGTGCGCTCTAACCCTAACCCTAACCCTAGCCCTAACCCAAAATGCGCTCTAACCCTAACCCTAACCCTAACCCCAACCCTAACCCTAACCCTAACCCTAATCCTAACCCTAACCCTAACACAAAAAGCGCTATAACCCTAACCCTAACCCTAACCCTAAATGCACAATGCACTCTAACCCTGACCCGAACCCTAACACTAACCCTAACCCTAAACGTAAATTCTAACACTAATCCTATCTCTAACCCTATCCCTAACCCTAACCCTAATCCTAACCCTATCTTTAACCCTAACCCTAACGCAAAGCTCTAACGCCAACCCTAAATGGGCTCTAGCCCTAACCCTAACTCTAACCCTAACCCTAACCCTAACCCTAACCCTAACCCTATCCCTAACCCTAACCCTAACCCTAACCCTAACCCTAACGCTAAACCTAACCTTAACCCTAACCCTAACCCTAACCCTAACCATAACCCAAAATGAGCTCTAACCCTAACCCTAACCCTAACCCTAAATGGACAATGAACTCTAACCCTGACCCTAACCCTAACACTAACCCTAACCCTAAACGTAAATTCTAACACTAATCCAAACTCTAACCCTATCACTAACCCTAACCCTAACCCTAACCCTAACCCTAACGCTAAACCTAACCTTAACCCTAACCCTAACCCTAACCATAACCCTAACCCTAACCCTAACCCAAAATGCGCTCTAACCCTAACCCTAACCCTAAGCCTAAATGCACAATGCACTTTAACCCTGACCCTAACCCTAACACTAACCCTAACCCTAAACCTAAATTCTAACCCTAATCCTAACCCT
>NW_027325241.1:5000-7500 GCF_028372415.1 Notamacropus eugenii | reverse complement strand
AACCCTAACCCTAACCCTAACCCTAACCCTATCCCTAACCCTAACCCTAACCCTAACCCTAACCCTAACGCTAAACCTAACCTTAACCCTAACCGTAACCCTAACCCTAACCCTAACCCTAACCCAAAATGAGCTCTAACCCTAACCCTAACCCTAACCCTAAATGGACAATGAACTCTAACCCTGACCCTAACCCTAACACTAACCCTAACCCTAAACCAAAATTGTAACACTAATCCTAACCCTAACCCTATCCCTAACCCTAACCCTAACCCTAACCCTAACCCTAAATCCACAATGCACTCTAACCCTGACCCTAACCCTAACACTAACCCTAACTCTAAAACTAAATTGTAACACTAATCCTAACCCTAACCCTATCCCTAACACTAACCCTAACCCTAACCCTAACCCTAAATGCGCTAACCCTAACCCTAACCCTAACCCTATCCCTAACCCTAACCCTAACCCAAAATGAGCTCTAACCCTAACCCTAAACCTAACCCTAAATGCACAATGCACTCTAACCCTGACCCTAACCCTAACACTAACCCTAACCCTAAACCTAAATTCTAACACTAATCCTAACCCTAACCCTATCCCTAACCCTAACCCTAACCCTAACCCTAACCTTAAATGCGCTAACCATAACCCTAACCCTAACCCTAACCCTAACCCTAAATGAGCTCTAACCCTGACTCTAACCCTAACCCTAACCCTAACCCTAACCATAACCCCAACCCTAACCCGAACCCTAACCCTAACCCTAACCCTAAATGAGCTCTAACCCTGACTCTAACCCTAACCCTAACCGTAACCCTAACCCTAACCCCAACCCTAACACTAACCCTAACCCTAACCCTAACCCCAACCCTTACCCTAACCCTAACCCTAACCCTAACCCTAACCCTAAACATAACCGTAACCCTAGCCCTAACCCAAAAAGCGCTATAACACTAACCCTAACCCTAACCCTAAATGCACAATGCACTCTAACCCTGACCCTAACCCTAACACTAACCCTAACCCTAAACGTAAATTCTAACACTAATCCAAACTCTAACCCTATCCCTAACCCTAACCCTAACCCTAACCCTAACCCTAACCCTAACGCTAAACCTAACCTTAACCCTAACCCTAACCCTAACCATAACCCTAACCCTAACTCTAACCCAAAATGCGCTCTAACCCTAACCCTAACCCTAAGCCTAAATGCACAATGCACTTTAACCCTGACCCTAACCCTAACACTAACCCTAACCCTAAACCTAAATTCTAACCCTAATCCTAACCCTAACCCTATCCCTAACCCTAACCCTAACCCTAACCCTAACCCTAACCCAAAATGCGCTCTAACACTAACCCTGACCCTAACCCTAACCATAAATGAGCTCTAACCCTGACTCTAATCCTAACCCTAACCCTAACCCTAACCCCAACCGTAACCGTAACCCTATCCCTAACCCTAACCCTAACCCTAACCCTAGGCCTAACCCAAAATGCGCTCTAAACCTAACACTAACCCTAGCCTTAACCCAAAATGCGCTCTAACCCTAACCCTAACCCTAACCCTAACCCTAACCCTAAACCTAAATTCTAACACTAATCCTAAACCTCACCCTATCCGTAACCCTAACCCTAACCCTAAATGCGCTAACCTAACCCTAACCCTAACCCTGACCCTAAATGAGCTCTAACCCTGACTCTAACCCTAACCCTAACCTTAACCTTAACCCTAACCCCAACCCTAACCCTAACCCTAACCCTAACCCTAAACCTAAATTCTAACACTAATCCTAAACCTCACCCTATCCGTAACCCTAACCCTAACCCTAAATGCGCTAACCCTAACCCTAACCCTAACCCTGACCCTAAATGAGCTCTAACCCTGACTCTAACCCTAACCATAACCCTAACCCTAACCCTAACCCTAAACCTAACCCTAAATGAGCTCTAACCTTGACTCTAACCCTAACCCTAACCCTAACCCCAACCCTAACCCTAACCCTAACCCTAACCCTAACCCTAGCCCTAACCCAAAGTGCGCTCTAACCCTAACCCTAACCCTAGCCCTAACCCAAAATGCGCTCTAACCCTAACTCTAACCCTAACCCCAACCCTAACCCTAATCCTAACCCTAATCCTAACCCTAACCCTAACACAAAAAGCGCTATAACCCTAACCCTAACCCTAACCCTAAATGCACAATGCACTCTAACCCTGACCCGAACCCTAACACTAACCCTAACCCTAAACGTAAATTCTAACACTAATCCTATCTCTAACCCTATCCCTAACCCTAACCCTAATCCTAACCCTATCTTTAACCCTAACCCTAACGCAAAGCTCTAACGCCAACCCTAAATGGGCTCTAGCCCTAACCCTAACTCTAACCCTAACCCTAACCCTAACCCTAACCCTAACCCTATCCCTAACCCTAACCCTAACCCTAACCCTAACCCTAACGCTAAACCTAACCTTAACCCTAACCCTAACCGTA
>NW_027325240.1:0-64755 GCF_028372415.1 Notamacropus eugenii | reverse complement strand
CTAAACATAACCCTAACCCTAACCCTAATCCAAACCCTAAATGCACTGGATTCTAACCATAAATTTAACCCTAATGTGCTTGATTCTAACATTAACTCTAAATCGTCAATCCCAACATTAACCCTAACCCTAAATGCATTCGATTCTAACCCAAAAGGCAATCCTGACCCTAAACCGAACCCTAACCCTCGATTCTACGAAAGCTAACCCTATACAGAACTCTACGCCTAACACTATCCTTAAATGCACTCGATTCTAACCCTCTCCCTGAACATAACCCTAACCCTACCCTTAATCCTAACCCTAAATGCAGTGGATTGTAAACATAACTCTAACCCTAATGTGCTCGATTATAACCCTAATCCTAAATCGTCAATCTCAACACTAAGCCTAACCCTAAATGCACTCGACTCTAACCGAAAAAGGCAATCCTGACTCTAAATCTAACCCTAAACCTCGATTCTACCAACACAAACCCTAACCCTAATCCTAACCCTACTCCTATCCCTACCTCTATATGCACTCTAACCCTAACCCTAACCCAAGCCCTTACAATAAAATGGGCTTGATTCTATCCCTAACCCTAACCCTATTCCTAACCCTCAATTCTATGAAACCTAACCCTAAACCTAACTCTAAGCCTACAACTATTCTTAAATGCTCTCGATTCCAATCCTGACCCTAATAACCCTAACCCTAACCCTAAGCTTAAATGCAGTGGATTCTAACCATAACTCTAACCCTCATGTGCTTGATTCTAAGCCTAACACTAAATCGTCAATCTCAACACTAACCCTAACCCTAAATGCACTCGACTCTAACTCAAAATGCAATCCTGACCCTAAGCCGAACCCTAAACCTCGACTCTACCAACACAAACCTTAACCCTAATCCCAACCCTACTCCTACCCCTACCCCTAAATGCACTCTAAGCCATACCCTGACGAAAACCAGAACACTAAAAATGCGCCTGATTCTAACCCTAACCCTAACCCGAAGCCTAACCTGAAGCCTAACCCTTGATTCTACGAAAGCGAACGCTAAACCGAACTCTAACTCTAGCACTATCCTTAAATGCTCTCGGTTTTAACCCTGACCCTAACCCTAACCCTAACCCTAACCCTAAATGCACTGAATTTTAACCAGAACTCTAACCCTAAATGTGCTCGATTCAAACCCTAACACTAAATCGTCAATTTGAACACTAACCCAAAGCCTAAATACGCTCGATTCTGATCCAAAATGCAATCCTGACCCTAAGCCTATAGCTAAACCTCGATTCTACCAACACAAACCTTAACCCTACTCCTAACCCTACACCTACCACTAGCCCTAAAAGCACATTAACCTTAACCCTCACCCTAACGCTAACACTAAAACTGTGCTTGATTCTAACCCTAACCCTCACCCTAAGCCTAACTCTAAGCCTAACCCTCGATTCTACGAAAGCTAACGCTAAACCTTATTCTAACCCTAGCACTATCCTTAAGTGGTCTCGATTCTAACCCTGACCCTAACCCTAACCCTAACCCTAACCTTAACCCTAAAGGCGCTGAATTTTAATCATAACTCTATCCCTAAATCTGCTTGATTCTAACGCTAAAACTAAATCATCAATTTCAACACTAACCTTAAGCCTAAATGCTCTGAATTATGACCTAAAATGCTCTCCTAACCCTAAGCCTAACCCAAAACCTCGAATCTACCAACACAAACACTAACCCTAATCCTAACCCAACTCCTCCCCTACCCCTAAATGAACTCAAACCCTAACCCTAACCCCAACCCTAACACTAAAAATGCACTTGATTCAAACCCTAATCCTTACCCTAACTCTAACCCGAACACTGACCCTCGATTCTATGAAAGCTAACCCTATACCTAACTCTAACCCTAACACGATCCTTAAATGCACTCGATTCTAACCCTCACCCTAAACATAACCCTAACCCTAATCCAAACCCTAAATGCACTGGATTCTAACCATAAATTTAACCCTAATGTGCTTGATTCTAACATTAACTGTAAATCGTCAATCCCAACACTAACCCTAACCCTAAATGCACTCGACTCTAACCCAAAAGGCAATCCTGACCCTAACCCTAACCCTAACCCTCGATTCTACGAAAGCTAACCCTATACATAACTCTACCCCTAACACTATCCTTAAATGCACTCGATTCTAACCCTCTCCCTGAACAAAACCCTGACCCTACCATTAAACCTAACCCTAAATGCAGTGGATTGTTACCATAACTCTAACCCTAATGTGCTCGATTATAACCCTAACACTAAATCGTCAATCTCAACACTAAGCCTAACCCTAAATGCACTCAAATCTAACCCAAAAGGCAATCCTGACCCTAAGCCGAACCCTAAACTTCGATTCTACCAACACAAACCCTAACCCTAATCCTAACCCTACTCCTATCCCTACCTCTATATGCACTCTAACCCTAACCCTAACCCAACCCCTTACACTAAAAATGGGCTTGATTCTAACCCTAACCCTAACCCTATCCCTAACCCTCAATTCTATGAAACCTAACCCTAAACCTAACTCTAACCCTACAACTGTTCTTAAATGCTCTCGATTTTCATCCTGACCCTAATAACCCTAACCCTAAGCCTAAGCATAAATGCAGTGGATTCTAAACATAACTCTAACGCTCATGTGCTTGATTCTAAGCCTAACACTAAATCGTCAATCTCAACACTAACCCTAACCCTAAATGCACTCGATTCTAACCCAAAAGGCAATCCTGACCCTAAGCCGAACCCTAAACTTCGATTCTACCAACACAAACCCTAACCCTAATCCTAACCCTACCCCTACCCCTACCCCTAAATGCACTCTAACCCTACCCCTACCCCTAACACTAACCCTAACCCTAACGAATTCTAACCAAAACTCTAACCCTAAATGTGCTCGATTCTAACCCTAACACTAAATCGTCAATTTCAACACTATCCCTAAGCCTAAATGCACTGGATTCTAACCCAAAAGCCATTCCTGACCCTAAGCCTAATCCTAAACCTCGATTCTACCAACACAAACCTTAACCCTAATCCCAACCCTACTCCTACCCCTACCCCTAAATGCACTCTAAGCCATACCCTGACGAAAACCAGAACACTCAAAATGCGCCTGATTCTAACCCTACCCCTAACCCTAAGCCTAACCTGAAGCCTAACCCTCGATTCTACGAAAGCGAACGCTAAACCGAACTCTAACCCTAGCACTATCCTTAAATGCTCTCGGTTTTAACCCTGACCCAAACCATAACCCTAACCCTAACCCAAAATGCACTGAATTTTAACCATAACTCTAACCCTAAATGTGCTCGATTCAAACCCTAACACTAAATCCTCAATTTGAACACTAACCCAAAGGCTAAATACGCTCGATTCTGATCCAAAATGCAATCCTGACCCTAAGCCTAAACCTAAGCCTCGATTCTACCAACACAAACCTTAACCGTAATCCTAACCCTACCCCTACCACTAGCCCTAAAAGCCCTCACCCTAACGCTAACACTAAAACTGTGCTTGATTCTAACCCTAACCCTCACCCTAAGCCTAAGTCTAAGCCTAACCCTCGATTCTACGAAAGCTAACGCTAAACCTAACTCTAACCCTAGCACTATCCTTAAATGGTCTCGATTCTAACCCTGACCCTAACCCTAACCCTAACCCTAACCTTAACCATAAAGGCGCTGAATTCTAATCATAACTCTATCCCTAAATGTGCTTGATTCTAACGCTAAAACTAAATCATCAATTTCAACACTAACCTTAAGCCTAAATGCTCTGAATTATGACCCAAAATGCTCTCCTAACCCTAAGCCTAACCCAAAACCTCGAATCTACCAACACAAACACTAACCCTAACCCTAACCCAACCCCTTACACTAAAAATGGGCTTGATTCTAACCCTAACACTAACCCTATCCCTAACTCTCAATTCTATGAAACCTAACCCTAAACCTAACTCTAACCCTACAACTATTCTCAAATGCTCTCGATTTTCATCCTGACCCTAATAACCCTAACCCTAAGCCTAAGCATAAATGCAGTGGATTTAAAACATAACTCTAACGCTCATGTGCTTGATTCTAAGCCTAACACTAAATCGTCAATCTCAACACTAACCCTAACCCTAAATGCACTCGATTCTAACCCAAAAGGCAATCCTGACCCTAAGCCGAACCCTAAACTTCGATTCTACCAACACAAACCCTAATCCTAATCCTAACCCTACCCCTACCCCTACCCCTAAATGCACTCTAACCCTACCCCTACCCCTAACACTAACCCTAACCCTAACGAATTCTAACCAAAACTCTAACCCTAAATGTGCTCGATTCTAACCCTAACACTAAATCGTCAATTTCAACACTAACCCAAAGCCTAAATATGCTCGATTCTGATCCATAATGCAATCCTGACCCTAAGCCTAATCCTAAACCTCGATTCTACCAACACAAACCTTAACCCTACTCCTAACCCTACCCCTACCACTAGCCCTAAAAGCACTTTAACCTTAACCCTCACCCTAACGCTAACACTAAAACTGTGCTTGATTCTAACCCTAACCCTCACCCTAAGCCTAAGTCTAAGCCTAACCGTTGATTCTACGAAAGCTAACGCTAAACCGAACTCTAACCCTAGCACTATCCTTAAATGCTCTCGGTTTTAACCCTGACCCTAACCCTAACCCTAACCCTAACCCTAAATGCACTGAATTTTAACCAGAACTCTAACCCTAAATGTGCTCGATTCAAACCCTAACACTAAATCGTCAATTTGAACACTAACCCAAAGCCTAAATACGCTCGATTCTGATCCAAAATGCAATCCTGACCCTAAGCCTATAGCTAAACCTCGATTCTACCAACACAAACCTTAACCCTGCTCCTAACCCTACCCCTACCACTAGCCCTACAAGCACTTTAACCTTAACCCTCACCCTAACGCTAACACTAAAACTGTGCTTGATTCTCACCCTAACCCTCACGCTAAGCCTAACTCTAAGCCTAACCCTCGATTCTACGAAAGCTAACGCTAACCTAACTCTAACCCTAGCACTATCCTTAAATGGTCTCGATTCTAACCCTGACCCTAACCCTAACCCTAACCCTAACCTTAACCCTAAATGCGCTGAATTCTAATCATAACTCTATCCCTAAATGTGCTTGATTCTAACGCTAAAACTAAATCATCTATTTCAACACTAACCTTAAGCCTAAATGCTCTGAATTATGACCCAAAATGCTATCCTAACCCTAAGCCTAACCCAAAACCTCGATTCTACCAACACAAACACTAACCCTAATCCTAACCCAACTCCTCCCCTACCCCTAAATGAACTCAAACCCTAACCCTAACCCCAACCCTAACACTAAAAATGCACTTGATTCAAACCCTAATCCTTACCCTAACTCTAACCCGAACACTGACCCTCGATTCTATGGAAGCTAACCCTATACCTAACTCTAACCCTAACACGATCCTTAAATGCACTCGATTCTAACCCTCACCCTAAACATAACCCTAACCCTAACCCTAATCCAAACCCTAAATGCACTGGATTCTAACCATAAATTTAACCCTAATGTGCTTGATTCTAACATTAACTCTAAATCGTCAATCCCAACATTAACCCTAACCCTAAATGCATTCGATTCTAACCCAAAAGGCAATCCTGACCCTAACCCTAACCCTAACCCTCGATTCTACGAAAGCTAACCCTATACAGAACTCTACGCCTAACACTATCCTTAAATGCACTCGATTCTAACCCTCTCCCTGAACATAACCCTAACCCTACCCTTAATCCTAACCCTAAATGCAGTGGATTGTAAACATAACTCTAACCCTAATGTGCTCGATTATAACCCTAACACTAAATCGTCAATCTCAACACTAAGCCTAACCCTAAATGCACTCGACTCTAACCGAAAAAGGCAATCCTGACTCTAAATCTAACCCTAAACCTCGATTCTACCAACTCAAACCCTAACCCTAATCCTAACCCTACTCCTATCCCTACCTCTATATGCACTCTAACCCTAACCCTAACCCAAGCCCTTACAATAAAATGGGCTTGATTCTATCCCTAACCCTAACCCTATTCCTAACCCTCAATTCTATGAAACCTAACCCTAAACCTAACTCTAAGCCTACAACTATTCTTAAATGCTCTCGATTCCAATCCTGACCCTAATAACCCTAACCCTAACCCTAAGCTTAAATGCAGTGGATTCTAACCATAACTCTAACCCTCATGTGCTTGATTCTAAGCCTAACACTAAATCGTCAATCTCAACACTAACCCTAACCCTAAATGCACTCGACTCTAACTCAAAATGCAATCCTGACCCTAAGCCGAACCCTAAACCTCGACTCTACCAACACAAACCTTAACCCTAATCCCAACCCTACTCCTACCCCTACCCCTAAATGCACTCTAAGCCATACCCTGACGAAAACCAGAACACTAAAAATGCGCCTGATTCTAACCCTAACCCTAACCCGAAGCCTAACCTGAAGCCTAACCCTTGATTCTACGAAAGCGAACGCTAAACCGAACTCTAACTCTAGCACTATCCTTAAATGCTCTCGGTTTTAACCCTGACCCTAACCCTAATCCTAACCCTAACCCTAAATGCACTGAATTTTAACCAGAACTCTAACCCTAAATGTGCTCGATTCAAACCCTAACACTAAATCGTCAATTTGAACACTAACCCAAAGCCTAAATACGCTCGATTCTGATCCAAAATGCAATCCTGACCCTAAGCCTATAGCTAAACCTCGATTCTACCAACACAAACCTTAACCCTACTCCTAACCCTACACCTACCACTAGCCCTAAAAGCACATTAACCTTAACCCTCACCCTAACGCTAACACTAAAACTGTGCTTGATTCTAACCCTAACCCTCACCCTAAGCCTAACTCTAAGCCTAACCCTCGATTCTACGAAAGCTAACGCTAAACCTTATTCTAACCCTAGCACTATCCGTAAGTGGTCTCGATTCTAACCCTGACCCTAACCCTAACCCTAACCCTAACCTTAACCCTAAAGGCGCTGAATTTTAATCATAACTCTATCCCTAAATCTGCTTGATTCTAACGCTAAAACTAAATCATCAATTTCAACACTAACCTTAAGCCTAAATGCTCTGAATTATGACCCAAAATGCTCTCCTAACCCTAAGCCTAACCCAAAACCTCGAATCTACCAACACAAACACTAACCCTAATCCTAACCCAACTCCTCCCCTACCCCTACATGAACTCAAACCCTAACCCTAACCCCAACCCTAACACTAAAAATGCACTTGATTCAAACCCTAATCCTTACCCTAACTCTAACCCGAACACTGACCCTCGATTCTATGAAAGCTAACCCTATACCTAACTCTAACCCTAACACGATCCTTAAATGCACTCGATTCTAACCCTCACCCTAAACATAACCCTAACCCTAACCCTAATCCAAACCCTAAATGCACTGGATTCTAACCATAAATTTAACCCTAATGTGCTTGATTCTAACATTAACTCTAAATCGTCAATCCCAACACTAACCCTAACCCTAAATGCATTCGATTCTAACCCAAAAGGCAATCCTGACCCTAACCCTAACCCTAACCCTCGATTCTACGAAAGCTAACCCTATACAGAACTCTACGCCTAACACTATCCTTAAATGCACTCGATTCTAACCCTCTCCCTGAACATAACCCTAACCCTACCCTTAATCCTAACCCTAAATGCAGTGGATTGTAACCATAACTCTAACCCTAATGTGCTCGATTATAACCCTAACCCTAAATCGTCAATCTCAACACTAAGCCTAACCCTAAATGCACTCGACTCTAACCGAAAAAGGCAATCCTGACTCTAAATCTAACCCTAAACCTCGATTCTACCAACACAAACCCTAACCCTAATCCTAACCCTACTCCTATCCCTACCTCTATATGCACTCTAACCCTAACCCTAACCCAATCCCTTACACTAAAAATGGGCTTGATTCTAACCCTAACCCTAACCTTATCCCTAACCCTCAATTCTATGAAACCTAACCCTAAACCTCACTCTAACTCTACAACTATTCTTAAATGCTCTCGATGCTCATCCTGACCCTAATAACCCTAACCCTAAGCCTAAGCATAAATGCAGTGGATTCTAACCATAACTCTAACCCTCATGTGCTTGATTCTAAGCCTAACATTAAATCGTCAATCTCAACACTAACCCTAACCCTAAATGCACTCGATTCTAACCCAAAAGGCAATCCTGACCCTAAGCCGAACCCTAAGCTTCGATTCTACCAACACAAACCCTAACCCTAATCCTAACCCTACCCCTACCCCTACCCCTAAAACTAACCCTAACCCTAACGAATTCTAACCAAAACTCTAACCCTAAATGTGCTCGATTCTAACCCTAACACTAAATCGTCAATTTCAACACAATCCGTAAGCCTAAATGCACTGGATTCTAACCCAAAAGCCATTCCTGACCCTAAGCCTAACCCTATACCTCGACTCTACCAACAGAAACCTTAAACCTAAACCCAACCCTACTCCTACCCCTACCCCTATATGCACTCTAAGCCATACCCTGACGAAAACCAGAACACTAAAAAGGCGCCTGATTCTAACCCTAACCCTACCCCTAACCCTAAGCCTAACCTGAAGCCTAACCCTCGATTCTACGAAAGCGAATCCTAAACCGAACTCTAACCCTAGCACTATCGTTAAATGCTCTCGGTTTTAACCCTGACCCTAACCCTAACCCTAACCCTAAATGCACTGAATTTTAACCAGAACTCTAACCCTCAATGTGCTCGATTCAAACCCTAACACTAAATCGTCAATTTGAACACTAACCTAAAGCCTAAATACGCTCGATTCTGATCCAAAATGCAATCCTGACCCTAAGCCTATAGCTAAACCTCGATTCTACCAACACAAACCTTAACCCTACTCCTAACCCTACCCCTACCACTAGCCCTAAAAGCACTTTAACCTTAACCCTCACCCTAACGCTAACACTAAAACTGTGCTTGATTCTAACCCTAACCCTCACCCTAAGCCTAACTCTAAGCCTAACCCTCGATTCTACGAAAGCTAACGCTAAACCTTATTCAAACCCTAGCACTATCCTTAAGTGGTCTCGATTCTAACCCTGACCCTAACCCTAACCCTAACCCTAACCTTAACCCTAAAGGCGCTGAATTTTAATCATAACTCTATCCCTAAATCTGCTTGATTCTAACGCTAAAACTAAATCATCAATTTCAACACTAACCTTAAGACTAAATGCTCTGAATTATGACCCAAAATGCTCTCCTAACCCTAAGCCTAACCCAAAACCTCAAATCTACCAACACAAACACTAACCCTAATCCTAACCCAACTCCTCCCCTACCCCTAAATGAACTCAAACCCTAACCCTAACCCCAACCCTAACACTAAAAATGCACTTGATTCAAACCCTAATCCTTACCTTAACTCTAACCCGAACACTGACCCTCGATTCTATGAAAGCTAACCCTATACCTAACTCTAACCCTAACACGATCCTTAAATGCACTCGATTCTAACCCTCACCCTAAACATAACCCTAACCCTAACCCTAATCCAAACCCTAAATGCACTGGATTCTAACCATAAATTTAACCCTAATGTGCTTGATTCTAACATTAACTCTAAATCGTCAATCCCAACACTAACCCTAACCCTAAATGCATTCGATTCTAACCCAAAAGGCAATCCTGACCCTAACCCTAACCCTCGATTCTACGAAAGCAAACCCTATACAGAACTCTATCCCTAACACTATCCTTAAATGCACTCGATTCTAACCCTCTCCCTGAACATAACCCTAACCCTACCCTTAATCCTAACCCTAAATGCAGTGGATTGTAACCATAACTCTAACCCTAATGTGCTCGATTATAACCCTAACACTAAATCGTCAATCTCAACACTAAGCCTAACCCTAAATGCACTCGACTCTACCCCAAAAGGCAATCCTGACCCTAAGCCGAACCCTAAACCTCGATTCTACCAACACAAACCCTAACCCTAACCCTAACCCTACTCCTATCCCTACCTCTATATGCACTCTAACCCTAACCCTAACCCAACCCCTTACACTAAAAATGGGCTTGATTCTAACCCTAACCCTAACCTTATCCCTAACCCTCAATTCTATGAAACCTAACCCTAAACCTCACTCTAACCCTACAACTATTCTTAAATGCTCTCGATTCTCATCCTGACCCTTATAACCTTAACCCTAAGCCTAAGCATAAATGCAGTGGATTCTAACCATAACTCTAACCCTCATGTGCTTGATTCTAAGCCTAACATTAAATCGTCAATCTCAACACTAACCCTAACCCTAAATGCACTCGATTCTAACCCAAAAGGCAATCCTGACCCTAAGCCGAACCCTAAGCTTCGATTCTACCAACACAAACCCTAACCCTAATCCTAACCCTACCCCTACCCCTACCCCTAAAACTAACCCTAACCCTAACGAATTCTAACCAAAACTCTAACCCTAAATGTGCTCGATTCTAACCCTAACACTAAATCGTCAATTTCAACACAATCCGTAAGCCTAAATGCACTGGATTCTAACCCAAAAGCCATTCCTGACCTTAAGCCTAACCCTAAACCTCGACTCTACCAACAGAAACCTTAAACCTAAACCCAACCCTACTCCTACCCCTACCCCTATATGCACTCTAAGCCATACCCTGACGAAAACCAGAACACTAAAAATGCGCCTGATTCTAACCCTAACCCTAACCCTAACCCTAAGCCTAACCTGAAGCCTAACCCTCGATTCTACGAAAGCGAATGCTAAACCGAACTCTAACCCTAGCACTATCGTTAAATGCTCTCGGTTTTAACCCTGACCCTAACCCTAACCCTAACCCTAAATGCACTGAATTTTAACCAGAACTCTAACCCTAAATGTGCTCGATTCAAACCCTAACACTAAATCGTCAATTTGAACACTAACCCAAAGCCTAAATAAGCTCGATTCTGATCCAAAATGCAATCCTGACCCTAAGCCTAAACCTAAACCTCGATTCTACCAACACAAACCTTAACCCTACTCCTAACCCTACCCCTACCACGAGCCCTAAAATCACTTTAACCTTAACCCTCACCCTAACACTAACACTAAAACTGTGCTTCATTCTAACCCTAACCCTCACCCTAAGCCTAAGTCTAAGCCTAACCCTCGATTCTACGAAAGCTAACGCTAAACCTAACTCTAACCCTAGCACTATCCTTAAATGCTCTCGGTTTTAACCCTGACCCTAACCCTAACCCTAACCCTAACCCTAAATGCACTGAATTTTAACCATAACACTAACCCTAAATGTGCTCGATTCAAACCCTAACACTAAATCGTCAATTTGAACACTAACCCAAAGCCTAAATACGCTCGATTCTGATCCAAAATGCAATCCTGACCCTAAGCCTATAGCTAAACCTCGATTCTACCAACACAAACCTTAACCCTACTCCTAACCCTACCCCTACCACTAGCCCTAAAAGCACTTTAACCTTAACCCTCACCCTAACGCTAACACTAAAACTGTGCTTGATTCTAACCCTAACCCTCACCCTAAGCCTAAGTCTAAGCCTAACCCTCGATTCTACGAAAGCTAACGCTAACCTAACTCTAACCCTAGCACTATCCTTAAATGGTCTCGATTCTAACCCTGACCCTAACCCTAACCCTAACCCTAACCTTAACCCTAAAGGCGCTGAATTCTAATCATAACTCTATCCCTAAATGTGCTTGATTCTAACGCTAAAACTAAATCATCAATTTCAACACTAACCTTAAGCCTAAATGCTCTGAATTATGACCCAAAATGCTCTCCTAACCCTAAGCCTAACCCAAAACCTCGATTCTACCAACACAAACACTAACCCTAATCCTAACCCAACTCCTCCCCTACCCCTAAATGAACTCAAACCCTAACCCTAACCCCAACCCTAACACTAAAAATGCACTTGATTCAAACCCTAATCCTTAACCTAACTCTAACCCGAACACTGACCCTCGATTCTATGAAAGCTAACCCTATACCTAACTCTAACCCTAACACGATCCTTAAATGCACTCGATTCTAACCCTCACCCTAAACATAACCCTAACCCTAACCCTAATCCAAACCCTAAATGCACTGGATTCTAACCATAAATTTAACCCTAATGTGCTTGATTCTAACATTAACTCTAAATCGTCAATCCCAACACTAACCCTAACCCTAAATGCATTCGATTCTAACCCAAAAGGCAATCCTGACCCTAACCCTAACCCTAACCCTCGATTCTACGAAAGCTAACCCTATACAGAACTCTACCCCTAACACTATCCTTAAATGCACTCGATTCTAACCCTCTCCCTGAACATAACCCTAACCCTACCCTTAATCCTAACCCTAAATGCAGTGGATTGTAAACATAACTCTAACCCTAATGTGCTCGATTATAACCCTAACCCTAAATCGTCAATCTCAACACTAAGCCTAACCCTAAATGCACTCGACTCTAACCGAAAAAGGCAATCCTGACTCTAAATCTAACCCTAAACCTCGATTCTACCAACACAAACCCTAACCCTAATCCTAAACCTACTCCTATCCATACCTCTATATGCACTCTAACCCTAACCCTAACCCAAGCCCTTACAATAAAATGGGCTTGATTCTATCCCTAACCCTAACCCTATTCCTAACCCTCAATTCTATGAAACCTAACCCTAAACCTAACTCTAACCCTACAAATATTCTTAAATGCTCTCGATTCTAATCCTGACCCTAATAACTCTAACTGTAACCCTAAGCTTAAATGCAGTGGATTCTAACCATAACTCTAACCCTCATGTGCTTGATTCTAAGCCTAACACTAAATCGTCAGTCTCAACAATAACCCTAACCCTAAATGCACTCGACTCTAACTCAAAATGCAATCCTGACTCTAAGCTGAACCCTAAACCTCGACTCTACCAACACAAACCTTAACCCTAATCCCAACCCTACTCCTACCCCTACCCCTAAATGCACTCTAAGCCATACCCTGACGAAAACCAGAACACTAAAAACGCGCCTGATTCTAACCCTAACCCTAACCCGAAGCCTAACCTGAAGCCTAACCCTTGATTCTACGAAAGCGAACGCTAAACCGAACTCTAACCCTAGCACTATCCTTAAATGCTCTCGGTTTTAACCCTGACCCTAACCCTAACCCTAACCCTAAATGCACTGAATTTTAACCATAACTCTAACCCTAAATGTGCTCGATTCAAACCCTAACACTAAATCGTCAATTTGAACACTAACCCAAAGCCTAAATACGCTCGATTCTGATCCAAAATGCAATCCTGACCCTAAGCCTATAGCTAAACCTCGATTCTACCAACACAAACCTTAACCCTACTCCTAACCCTACCCCTACCACTAGCCCTAAAAGCACTTTAACCTTAACCCTCACCCTAACGCTAACACTAAAACTGTGCTTGATTCTCACCCTAACCCTCACCCTAAGCCTAACTCTAAGCCTAACCCTCGATTCTACGAAAGCTAACGCTAAACCTTATTCTAACCCTAGCACTATCCTTAAATGGTCTCGATTCTAACCCTGACCCTAACCCTAACCCTAACCCTAACCTTAACCCTAAAGGCGCTGAATTTTAATCATAACTCTATCCCTAAATCTGCTTGATTCTAACGCTAAAACTAAATCATCAATTTCAACACTAACCTTAAGCCTAAATGCTCTGAATTATGACCCAAAATGCTCTCCTAACCCTAAGCCTAACCCAAAACCTCGAATCTACCAACACAAACACTAACCCTAATCCTAACCCAACTCCTCCCCTACCCCTACATGAACTCAAACCCTAACCCTAACCCCAACCCTAACACTAAAAATGCACTTGATTCAAACCCTAATCCTTACCCTAACTCTAACCCGAACACTGACCCTCGATTCTATGAAAGCTAACCCTATACCTAACTCTAACCCTAACACGATCCTTAAATGCACTCGATTCTAACCCTCACCCTAAACATAACCCTAACCCTAACCCTAATCCAAACCCTAAATGCACTGGATTCTAACCATAAATTTAACCCTAATGTGCTTGATTCTAACATTAACTGTAAATCGTGAATCCCAACACTAACCCTACCCCTAAATGCATTCGATTCTAACCCAAAAGGCAATCCTGACCCTAACCCTAACCCTAACCCTCGATTTTACGAAAGCTAACCCTATACAGAACTCTATCCCTAACACTATCCTTAAATGCACTCGATTCTAACCCTCTCCCTGAACATAACCCTAACCCTACCCTTAATCCTAACCCTAAATGCAGTGGATTGTAACCATAACTGTAACCCTAATGTGCTCGATTATAACCCTAACACTAAATCGTCAATCTCAACACTAAGCCTAACCCTAAATGCACTCGACTCTAACCCAAAAGGCAATCCTGACCCTAAGCCGAACCCTAAACCTCGATTCTACCAACACAAACCCTAACCCTAATCCTAACCCTACTCCTATCCCTACCTCTATATGCACTCTAACCCTAACCCTAACCCAACCCCTTACACTAAAAATGGGCTTGATTCTAACCCTAACCCTAACCTTATCCCTAACCCTCAATTCTATGAAACCTAACCCTAAACCTCACTCTAACCCTACAACTATTCTTAAATGCTCTCGATTCTCATCCTGACCCTTATAACCTTAACCCTAAGCCTAAGCATAAATGCAGTGGATTCTAACCATAACTCTAACGCTCATGTGCTTGATTCTAAGCCTAACACTAAATCGTCAATCTCAACACTAACCCTAACCCTAAATGCACTCGATTCTAACCCAAAAGGCAATCCTGACCCTAAGCCGAACCCTAAGCTTCGATTCTACCAACACAAACCCTAACCCTAATCCTAACCCTACCCCTACACCTACCCCTAAAACTAACCCTAACCCTAACGAATTCTAACCAAAACTCTAACCCTAAATGTGCTCGATTCTAACCCTAACACTAAATCGTCAATTTCAACACAATCCGTAAGCCTAAATGCACTGGATTCTAACCCAAAAGCCATTCCTGACCTTAAGCCTAACCCTAAACCTCGACTCTACCAACAGAAACCTTAAACCTAAACCCAACCCTACTCCTACCCCTACCCCTATATGCACTCTAAGCCATACCCTGACGAAAACCAGAACACTAAAAATGCGCCTGATTCTAACCCTAACCCTAATCCTAACCCTAAGAATAACCTGAAGCCTAACCCTCGATTCTACGTAAGCGAACGCTAAAAAGAAATCTAACCCTAGCACTATCCTTAAATGCTCTCGGTTTTAACCCTGACCCTAACCCTAACCCTAACCCTAACCCTAAATGCACTGAATTTTAACCAGAACTCTAACCCTAAATGTGCTCGATTCAAACCCTAACACTAAATCGTCAATTTGAACACGAACCCAAAGCCTAAATAAGCTCGATTCTGATCCAAAATGCAATCCTGACCCTAAGCCTAAACCTAAACCTCGATTCTACCAACACAAACCTTAACCCTACTCCTAACCCTACCCCTACCACTAGCCCTAAAATGACTTTAACCTTAACCCTCACCCTAACGCTAACACTAAAACTGTGCTTCATCCTAACCCTAACCCTCACCCTAAGCCTAACTCTAAGCCTAACCCTCGATTCTACGAAAGCTAACGCTAAACATTATTCTAACCCTAGCACTATCCTTAAATGGTCCCGATTCTAACCCTGACCCTAACCCTAACCCTAACCCTAACCTTAACCCTAAAGGCGCTGAATTTTAATCATAACTCTATCCCTAAATCTGCTTGATTCTAACGCTAAAACTAAATCATCAATTTCAACACTAACCTTAAGCCTAAATGCTCTGAATTATGACCCAAAATGCTCTCCTAACCCTAAGCCTAACCCAAAACCTCGAATCTACCAACACAAACACTAACCCTAATCCTAACCCAACTCCTCCCCTACCCCTACATGAACTCAAACCCTAACCCTAACCCCAACCCTAACACTAAAAATGCACTTGATTCAAACCCTAATCCTTACCCTAACTCTAACCCGAATACTGACCCTCGATTCTATGAAAGCTAACCCTATACCTAACTCTAACCCTAACACGATCCTTAAATGCACTCGATTCTAACCCTCACCCTAAACATAACCCTAACCCTAACCCTAATCCAAACCCTAAATGCACTGGATTCTAACCATAAATTTAACCCTAATGTGCTTGATTCTAACATTAACTGTAAATCGTGAATCCCAACACTAACCCTAACCCTAAATGCATTCGATTCTAACCCAAAAGGCAATCCTGACCCTAACCCTAACCCTAACCCTCGATTCTACGAAAGCTAACCCTATACAGAACTCTACCCCTAACACTATCCTTAAATGCACTCGATTCTAACCCTCTCCCTGAACATAACCCTAACCCTACCCTTAATCCTAACCCTAAATGCAGTGGATTGTAAACATAACTCTAACCCTAATGTGCTCGATTATAACCCTAACCCTAAATCGTCAATCTCAACACTAAGCGTAACCCTAAATGCACTCGACTCTAACCGAAAAAGGCAATCCTGACTCTAAATCTAACCCTAAACCTCGATTCTACCAACACAAACTCTAACCCTAATCCTAACCCTACTCCTATCCCTACCTCTATATGCACTCTAACCCTAACCCTAACCCAAGCCCTTACAATAAAATGGGCTTGATTCTATCCCTAACCCTAACCCTATTCCTAACCCTCAATTCTATGAAACCTAACCCTAAACCTAACTCTAACCCTACAAATATTCTTAAATGCTCTCGATTCTAATCCTGACCCTAGTAACCCTAACCCTAACCCTAAGCTTAAATGCAGTGGATTCTAACCATAACTCTAACCCTCATGTGCTTGATTCTAAGCCTAACACTAAATCGTCAGTCTCAACACTAACCCTAACCCTAAATGCACTCGACTCTAACTCAAAATGCAATCCTGACCCTAAGCCTAATCCTAAACCTCGATTCTACCAACACAAACCTTAACCCTAATCCCAACCCTACTCCTACCCCTACCCCTAAATGCACTCTAAGCCATACCCTGACGAAAACCAGAACACTAAAAACGCGCCTGATTCTAACCCTAACCCTAACCCGAAGCCTAACCTGAAGCCTAACCCTTGATTCTACGAAAGCGAACGCTAAACCGAACTCTAACCCTAGCACTATCCTTAAATGCTCTCGGTTTTAACCCTGACCCTAACCCTAACCCTAACCCTAAATGCACTGAATTTTAACCATAACTCTAACCCTAAATGTGCTCGATTCAAACCCTAACACTAAATCGTCAATTTGAACACTAACCCAAAGCCTAAATACGCTCGATTCTGATCCAAAATGCAATCCTGACCCTAAGCCTATAGCTAAACCTCGATTCTACCAACACAAACCTTAACCCTACTCCTAACCCTACCCCTACCACTAGCCCTAAAAGCACTTTAACCTTAACCCTCACCCTAACGCTAACACTAAAACTGTGCTTGATTCTCACCCTAACCCTCACCCTAAGCCTAACTCTAAGCCTAACCCTCGATTCTACGAAAGCTAACGCTAAACCTTATTCTAACCCTAGCACTATCCTTAAATGGTCTCGATTCTAACCCTGACCCTAACCCTAACCCTAACCCTAACCTTAACCCTAAAGGCGCTGAATTTTAATCATAACTCTATCCCTAAATCTGCTTGATTCTAACGCTAAAACTAAATCATCAATTTCAACACTAACCTTAAGCCTAAATGCTCTGAATTATGACCCAAAATGCTCTCCTAACCCTAAGCCTAACCCAAAACCTCGAATCTACCAACACAAACACTAACCCTAATCCTAACCCAACTCCTCCCCTACCCCTACATGAACTCAAACCCTAACCCTAACCCCAACCCTAACACTAAAAATGCACTTGATTCAAACCCTAATCCTTACCCTAACTCTAACCCGAACACTGACCCTCGATTCTATGAAAGCTAACCCTATACCTAACTCTAACCCTAACACGATCCTTAAATGCACTCGATTCTAACCCTCACCCTAAACATAACCCTAACCCTAACCCTAATCCAAACCCTAAATGCACTGGATTCTAACCATAAATTTAACCCTAATGTGCTTGATTCTACCATTAACTGTAAATCGTGAATCCCAACACTAACCCTACCCCTAAATGCATTCGATTCTAACCCAAAAGGCAATCCTGACCCTAACCCTAACCCTAACCCTTGATTCTACGAAAGCTAACCCTATACAGAACTCTACCCCTAACACTATCCTTAAATGCACTCGATTCTAACCCTCTCCCTGAACATAACCCTAACCTTACCCTTAATCCTAACCCTAAATGCAGTGGATTGTAAACATAACTCTAACCCTAATGTGCTCGATTATAACCCTAACACTAAATCGTCAATCTCAACACTAAGCCTAACCCTAAATGCACTCGACTCTAACCGAAAAAGGCAATCCTGACTCTAAATCTAACCCTAAACCTCGATTCTACCAACACAAACCCTAACCCTAATCCTAACCCTACTCCTATCCCTACCTCTATATGCACTCTAACCCTAACCCTAACCCAAGCCCTTACAATAAAATGGGCTTGATTCTATCCCTAACCCTAACCCTATTCCTAACCCTCAATTCTATGAAACCTAACCCTAAACCTAACTCTAACCCTACAAATATTCTTAAATGCTCTCGATTCTAATCCTGACCCTAATAACCCTAACCCTAACCCTAAGCTTAAATGCAGTGGATTCTAACCATAACTCTAACCCTCATGTGCTTGATTCTAAGCCTAACACTAAATCGTCAGTCTCAACACTAACCCTAACCCTAAATGCACTCGACTCTAACTCAAAATGCAATCCTGACCCTAAGCCGAACCCTAAACCTCGACTCTACCAACACAAACCTTAACCCTAATCCCAACCCTACTCCTACCCCTACCCCTAAATGCACTCTAAGCCATACCCTGACGAAAACCAGAACACTAAAAACGCGCCTGATTCTAACCCTAACCCTAACCCGAAGCCTAACCTGAAGCCTAACCCTTGATTCTACGAAAGCGAACGCTAAACCGAACTCTAACCCTAGCACTATCCTTAAATGCTCTCGGTTTTAACCCTGACCCTAACCCTAACCCTAACCCTAAATGCACTGAATTTTAACCATAACTCTAACCCTAAATGTGCTCGATTCAAACCCTAACACTAAATCGTCAATTTGAACACTAACCCAAAGCCTAAATACGCTCGATTCTGATCCAAAATGCAATCCTGACCCTAAGCCTATAGCTAAACCTCGATTCTACCAACACAAACCTTAACCCTACTCCTAACCCTACCCCTACCACTAGCCCTAAAAGCACTTTAACCTTAACCCTCACCCTAACGCTAACACTAAAACTGTGCTTGATTCTCACCCTAACCCTCACCCTAAGCCTAACTCTAAGCCTAACCCTCGATTCTACGAAAGCTAACGCTAAACCTTATTCTAACCCTAGCACTATCCTTAAATGGTCTCGATTCTAACCCTGACCCTAACCCTAACCCTAACCCTAACCTTAACCCTAAAGGCGCTGAATTTTAATCATAACTCTATCCCTAAATCTGCTTGATTCTAACGCTAAAACTAAATCATCAATTTCAACACTAACCTTAAGCCTAAATGCTCTGAATTATGACCCAAAATGCTCTCCTAACCCTAAGCCTAACCCAAAACCTCGAATCTACCAACACAAACACTAACCCTAATCCTAACCCAACTCCTCCCCTACCCCTACATGAACTCAAACCCTAACCCTAACCCCAACCCTAACACTAAAAATGCACTTGATTCAAACCCTAATCCTTACCCTAACTCTAACCCGAACACTGACCCTCGATTCTATGAAAGCTAACCCTATACCTAACTCTAACCCTAACACGATCCTTAAATGCACTCGATTCTAACCCTCACCCTAAACATAACCCTAACCCTAACCCTAATCCAAACCCTAAATGCACTGGATTCTAACCATAAATTTAACCCTAATGTGCTTGATTCTAACATTAACTGTAAATCGTGAATCCCAACACTAACCCTACCCCTAAATGCATTCGATTCTAACCCAAAAGGCAATCCTGACCCTAACCCTAACCCTAACCCTCGATTCTACGAAAGCTAACCCTATACAGAACTCTATCCCTAACACTATCCTTAAATGCACTCGATTCTAACCCTCTCCCTGAACATAACCCTAACCCTACCCTTAATCCTAACCCTAAATGCAGTGGATTCTAACCATAACTGTAACCCTAATGTGCTCGATTATAACCCTAACACTAAATCGTCAATCTCAACACTAAGCCTAACCCTAAATGCACTCGACTCTAACCCAAAAGGCAATCCTGACCCTAAGCCGAACCCTAAACCTCGATTCTACCAACACAAACCCTAACCCTAATCCTAACCCTACTCCTATCCCTACCTCTATATGCACTCTAACCCTAACCCTAACCCAACCCCTTACACTAAAAATGGGCTTGATTCTAACCCTAACCCTAACCTTATCCCTAACCCTCAATTCTATGAAACCTAACCCTAAACCTCACTCTAACCCTACAACTATTCTTAAATGCTCTCGATTCTCATCCTGACCCTTATAACCTTAACCCTAAGCCTAAGCATAAATGCAGTGGATTCTAACCATAACTCTAACGCTCATGTGCTTGATTCTAAGCCTAACATTAAATCGTCAATCTCAACACTAACCCTAACCCTAAATGCACTCGATTCTAACCCAAAAGGCAATCCTGACCCTAAGCCGAACCCTAAGCTTCGATTCTACCAACACAAACCCTAACCCTAATCCTAACCCTACCCCTACACCTACCCCTAAAACTAACCCTAACCCTAACGAATTCTAACCAAAACTCTAACCCTAAATGTGCTCGATTCTAACCCTAACACTAAATCGTCAATTTCAACACAATCCGTAAGCCTAAATGCACTGGATTCTAACCCAAAAGCCATTCCTGACCTTAAGCCTAACCCTAAACCTCGACTCTACCAACAGAAACCTTAAACCTAAACCCAACCCTACTCCTACCCCTACCCCTATATGCACTCTAAGCCATACCCTGACGAAAACCAGAACACTAAAAATGCGCCTGATTCTAACCCTAACCCTAATCCTAACCCTAAGAATAACCTGAAGCCTAACCCTCGATTCTACGTAAGCGAACGCTAAACCGAACTCTAACCCTAGCACTATCCTTAAATGCTCTCGGTTTTAACCCTGACCCTAACCCTAACCCTAACCCTAACCCTAAATGCACTGAATTTTAACCAGAACTCTAACCCTAAATGTGCTCGATTCAAACCCTAACACTAAATCGTCAATTTGAACACTAACCCAAAGCCTAAATAAGCTCGATTCTGATCCAAAATGCAATCCTGACCCTAAGCCTAAACCTAAACCTCGATTCTACCAACACAAACCTTAACCCTACTCCTAACCCTACCCCTACCACTACCCTAAAATGACTTTAACCTTAACCCTCACCCTAACGCTAACACTAAAACTGTGCTTCATCCTAACCCTAACCCTCACCCTAAGCCTAACTCTAAGCCTAACCCTCGATTCTACGAAAGCTAACGCTAAACATTATTCTAACCCTAGCACTATCCTTAAATGGTCCCGATTCTAACCCTGACCCTAACCCTAACCCTAACCCTAACCTTAACCCTAAAGGCGCTGAATTTTAATCATAACTCTATCCCTAAATCTGCTTGATTCTAACGCTAAAACTAAATCATCAATTTCAACACTAACCTTAAGCCTAAATGCTCTGAATTATGACCCAAAATGCTCTCCTAACCCTAAGCCTAACCCAAAACCTCGAATCTACCAACACAAACACTAACCCTAATCCTAACCCAACTCCTCCCCTACCCCTACATGAACTCAAACCCTAACCCTAACCCCAACCCTAACACTAAAAATGCACTTGATTCAAACCCTAATCCTTACCCTAACTCTAACCCGAATACTGACCCTCGATTCTATGAAAGCTAACCCTATACCTAACTCTAACCCTAACACGATCCTTAAATGCACTCGATTCTAACCCTCACCCTAAACATAACCCTAACCCTAACCCTAATCCAAACCCTAAATGCACTGGATTCTAACCATAAATTTAACCCTAATGTGCTTGATTCTAACATTAACTGTAAATCGTGAATCCCAACACTAACCCTAACCCTAAATGCATTCGATTCTAACCCAAAAGGCAATCCTGACCCTAACCCTAACCCTAACCCTCGATTCTACGAAAGCTAACCCTATACAGAACTCTACCCCTAACACTATCCTTAAATGCACTCGATTCTAACCCTCTCCCTGAACATAACCCTAACCCTACCCTTAATCCTAACCCTAAATGCAGTGGATTGTAAACATAACTCTAACCCTAATGTGCTCGATTATAACCCTAACCCTAAATCGTCAATCTCAACACTAAGCGTAACCCTAAATGCACTCGACTCTAACCGAAAAAGGCAATCCTGACTCTAAATCTAACCCTAAACCTCGATTCTACCAACACAAACTCTAACCCTAATCCTAACCCTACTCCTATCCCTACCTCTATATGCACTCTAACCCTAACCCTAACCCAAGCCCTTACAATAAAATGGGCTTGATTCTATCCCTAACCCTAACCCTATTCCTAACCCTCAATTCTATGAAACCTAACCCTAAACCTAACTCTAACCCTAAAAATATTCTTAAATGCTCTCGATTCTAATCCTGACCCTAATAACCCTAACCCTAACCCTAAGCTTAAATGCAGTGGATTCTAACCATAACTCTAACCCTCATGTGCTTGATTCTAAGCCTAACACTAAATCGTCAGTCTCAACAATAACCCTAACCCTAAATGCACTCGACTCTAACTCAAAATGCAATCCTGACCCTAAGCCGAACCCTAAACCTCGACTCTACCAACACAAACCTTAACCCTAATCCCAACCCTACTCCTACCCCTACCCCTAAATGCACTCTAAGCCATACCCTGACGAAAACCAGAACACTAAAAACGCGCCTGATTCTAACCCTAACCCTAACCCGAAGCCTAACCTGAAGCCTAACCCTTGATTCTACGAAAGCGAACGCTAAACCGAACTCTAACCCTAGCACTATCCTTAAATGCTCTCGGTTTTAACCCTGACCCTAACCCTAACCCTAACCCTAAATGCACTGAATTTTAACCATAACTCTAACCCTAAATGTGCTCGATTCAAACCCTAACACTAAATCGTCAATTTGAACACTAACCCAAAGCCTAAATACGCTCGATTCTGATCCAAAATGCAATCCTGACCCTAAGCCTATAGCTAAACCTCGATTCTACCAACACAAACCTTAACCCTACTCCTAACCCTACCCCTACCACTAGCCCTACAAGCACTTTAACCTTAACCCTCACCCTAACGCTAACACTAAAACTGTGCTTGATTCTCACCCTAACCCTCACCCTAAGCCTAACTCTAAGCCTAAGCCTCGATTCTACGAAAGCTAACGCTAACCTAACTCTAACCCTAGCACTATCCTTAAATGGTCTCGATTCTAACCCTGACCCTAACCCTAACCCTAACCCTAACCTTAACCCTAAATGCGCTGAATTCTAATCATAACTCTATCCCTAAATGTGCTTGATTCTAACGCTAAAACTAAATCATCAATTTCAACACTAACCTTAAGCCTAAATGCTCTGAATTATGACCCAAAATGCTCTCCTAACCCTAAGCCTAACCCAAAACCTCGATTCTACCAACACAAACACTAACCCTAATCCTAACCCAACTCCTCCCCTACCCCTAAATGAACTCAAACCCTAACCCTAACCCCAACCCTAACACTAAAAATGCACTTGATTCAAACCCTAATCCTTACCCTAACTCTAACCCGAACACTGACCCTCGATTCTATGGAAGCTAACCCTATACCTAACTCTAACCCTAACACGATCCTTAAATGCACTCGATTCTAACCCTCACCCTAAACATAACCCTAACCCTAACCCTAATCCAAACCCTAAATGCACTGGATTCTAACCATAAATTTAACCCTAATGTGCTTGATTCTAACATTAACTCTAAATCGTCAATCCCAACACTAACCCTAACCCTAAATGCATTCGATTCTAACCCAAAAGGCAATCCTGACCCTAACCCGAACCCTAACCCTCGATTCTACGAAAGCTAACCCTATACAGAACTCTACGCCTAACACTATCCTTAAATGCACTCGATTCTAACCCTCTCCCTGAACATAACCCTAACCCTACCCTTAATCCTAACCCTAAATGCAGTGGATTGTAAACATAACTCTAACCCTAATGTGCTCGATTATAACCCTAATCCTAAATCGTCAATCTCAACACTAAGCCTAACCCTAAATGCACTCGACTCTAACCGAAAAAGGCAATCCTGACTCTAAATCTAACCCTAAACCTCGATTCTACCAACACAAACCCTAACCCTAATCCTAACCCTACTCCTATCCCTACCTCTATATGCACTCTAACCCTAACCCTAACCCAACCCCTTACAATAAAATGGGCTTGATTCTATCCCTAACCCTAACCCTATTCCTAACCCTCAATTCTATGAAACCTAACCCTAAACCTAACTCTAAGCCTACAACTATTCTTAATGCTCTCGATTCTAATCCTGACCCTAATAACCCTAACCCTAACCCTAAGCTTAAATGCAGTGGATTCTAACCATACCTCTAACCCTCATGTGCTTGATTCTAAGCCTAACACTAAATCGTCAATCTCAACACTAACCCTAACCCTAAATGCACTCGACTCTAACTCAAAATGCAATCCTGACCCTAAGCCGAACCCTAAACCTCGACTCTACCAACACAAACCTTAACCCTAATCCCAACCCTACTCCTACCCCTACCCCTAAATGCACTCTAAGCCATACCCTGACGAAAACCAGAACACTAAAAACGCGCCTGATTCTAACCCTAACCCTAACCCTAAGCCTAACCTGAAGCCTAACCCTTGATTCTACGAAAGCGAACGCTAAACCGAACTCTAACTCTAGCACTATCCTTAAATGCTCTCGGTTTTAACCCTGACCCTAACCCTAACCCTAACCCTAACCCTAAATGCACTGAATTTTAACCAGAACTCTAACCCTAAATGTGCTCGATTCAAACCCTAACACTAAATCGTCAATTTGAACACTAACCCAAAGCCTAAATACGCTCGATTCTGATCCAAAATGCAATCCTGACCCTAAGCCTATAGCTAAACCTCGATTCTACCAACACAAACCTTAACCCTACTCCTAACCCTACACCTACCACTAGCCCTAAAAGCACATTAACCTTAACCCTCACCCTAACGCTAACACTAAAACTGTGCTTGATTCTAACCCTAACCCTCACCCTAAGCCTAACTCTAAGCCTAACCCTCGATTCCACGAAAGCTAACGCTAAACCTTATACTAACCCTAGCACTATCCGTAAGTGGTCTCGATTCTAACCCTGACCCTAACCCTAACCCTAACCCTAACCTTAACCCTAAAGGCGCTGAATTTTAATCATAACTCTATCCCTAAATCTGCTTGATTCTAACGCTAAAACTAAATCATCAATTTCAACAGTAACCTTAAGCCTATATGCTCTGAATTATGACCCAAAATGCTCTCCTAACCCTAAGCCTAACCCAAAACCTCGAATCTACCAACACAAACACTAACCCTAATCCTAACCCAACTCCTCCCCTACCCCTACATGAACTCAAACCCTAACCCTAACCCCAACCCTAACACTAAAAATGCACTTGATTCAAACCCTAATCCTTACCCTAACTCTAACCCGAACTCTGACCCTCAATTCTATGAAAGGTAACCCTATACCTGACTCTAACCCTAACACGATCCTTAAATGCACTCGATTCTAACCCTCACCCTAAACATAACCCTAACCCTAACCCTAACCCTAAATGCACTAAATTCTAACCATAACTCTAACCCTAAATGTGCTCGATTCAAACCCTAACACTAAATCGTCAATTTGAACACTAACCCAAAGCCTGAATAAACTCGATTCTGATCGAAAATGCAATCCGGACCCTAAGCCTAAACTTAAACCTCGATTCTACCAACACAAACCTTAACCCTAATCCTAACCCTACCCCTACCACTAGCCCTAAAAGCACTTTAACCCTAACCCTCACCCTAACGCTAACACTAAAACTGTGCTTGATTCTAACCCTAACCCTCACCCTAAGCCTACCCCGAAGCCTAACCCTCGATTCTACGAAAGCTAACCCTAAACCTAAGTCTAACCCTAACACTATCCTTAAATGCACTCGATTCTAACCCTCACCCTAAACATAACCGTAACCATAAGCCTAAGCCTAACCCTAAATGCACTGAATTCTAACCATAACTCTAACTGTAATGTTCTTGATTCTAACCCTAACACTAATTCGTCAATCTCAACAGTAACCTTCAGCCTAAATGCACTCGATTCTAACCCAAAAGGCAATACTGGCCCTAAGCCTAAGCCTGAACCTCAATTCTACCAACAAAAACCCTAACCCTAATCCTAACCCTACTCCTACCCCTACCCTTGAATGCCCTCTCACCCTAACCTTAACCCTAACCTTAACACTAAAAATGCCCTTGATTCTAACACTAACCCTAACCCTAACACTAACCCTAACCTCAACCCTAACCCTAACCGTCGATTCTAAGAAATCTAACCCTAACCAAACTCTAACCCTAACACTATCCTTAAATGCACTCTATTTTAACACTCACCCTAAACATAACCGTTATCCTAACCCTATCCCTAACCCTAAATGCACTGCATTCTAACCATAACTCTATGCCTAATGTGCTCGATTCTAACCCTAATACTAAATCGTCAATCTCAACACTAACTCAAACCCTAAATGCACTCGATTCTAACCCAAAGGCAATCCTGACCCTTAGCCTAACCTTAAACCTCAATTCTACCAACACAAACCTTAAGACTAATCCTAACCCTACTCCTACCCCTACCCCTAAATGCACTCTAAGCCATACCCTAACCCCAACCATAACACTAAAATTGCGCCTGATTCTAACACTAACCCTAACGCTAACCTTAACCCGACGCCTAACCCTCTATTCTTCGAAAGCTAACCCTAAACCGGACTCTAACCCTAACACTATCCTTAAATGCACTCGATTCTAACCCTCACCCTAAACATAACCGTAACCCTAAGCCTAAGCCTAACCCTAAATGGACAGGATTCTAACCACAACTCTAACTGTAATGTTCTTGATTCTAACCCTAACACTAATTCGTCAATCTCAACAGTAACCTTAAACCTAAATGCACTCGATTCTAACCCAAAAGGCAATCCTGACCCTGAGCCTAACCCTAAACCTCGATTCTACCAACACTAACCCTAACCTTAATTCTAACCGTGCCCCAACCCCTACCGCTAAATGCACTCTAACCATTTCACTAACCCTAACACTAACCGTAAACCTAACGAATTCTAACCATAACTCTATCCCTAAATGTGCTTGCTTCTAACGCTAAAACTAAATCGTCAATTTCAGCAGTATCCCTAAGCCTAAATGCACTGGATTCTAACCCAAAAGCCATTCCTGACCCTAAGGCTAACCCTAAACTTCGATTCTACCAACACAAACCTTAACCCTAATCCTAACCCTACTCCTACCCCTCCCCCTAAATGCACTCTAAGCCATACCCTAACGAAAACCAGAACAGTAAAAATGCGCCTGATTCTAACCCTAACCCTAACCCTAAGCCTAACCTTGAGCCTAACCCTCGATTCTATGAAAGCGAACGCTAAACCTAACTCTAACCCTAGCACTATCCTTAAATGCTCTTGATTCTAACCCTGACCTTACACCTAACACGAACCCTACCCCTTACCGTAATCCTAAAGCCAAATGCACTGAATTCTAAGCATAACTCTAAACCTAACAGTGCTCGATTCTAACCTTAAAACTAAATCGACAATTTCAACACTATCCCCAAGCCTAAATGCACTGGATTCTAACCCAAAAGCCATTCCTGACCCAAAGCCTAACCCTAAACTTCGATTCTACCAACACAAACCTTAACCCTAATCCTAACCCTACTCCTACCCCTACCCCTAAATGCACTCTAAGCCATACCCTAACGAAAACCAGAACACTAAAAATGCGCCTGATTCTAACCCTAACCCTAACCCTAAGCCTAACCTTGAGCCTAACCCTCGATTCTATGAAAGCGAACGCTAAACCTAACTCTAACCCTAGCACTATCCTTAAATGCTCTCGATTCTAACCCTGACCTTAAACCTAACCCTAACCCTAACCCTAAATGCACTAAATTCTAACCATAACTCTAACCCTAAATGTGCTCGATTCAAACCCTAACACTAAATCGTCAATTTGAACACTAACCCAAAACCTGAATAAACTCGACTCTGATCCAAAATGCAATCCTCACCCTAAGCCTAAACCTAAACCTCGATTCTACCAACACAAACCTTAACCCTAATCCTAACCCTACCCCTACCACTAGCCCTAAAAGCACTTTAACCCTAACCCTCACCCTAACGCTAAAACTAAAACTGTGCTTGATTCTAACCCTAACCCTCACGCTAAGCCTAACCCGAAGCCTAACCATCGATTCTACGAAAGCTAACCCTAAACCTAAGTCTAACCCTAACAATATCCTTAAATGCACTCTATTCTAACCCTCACCCTAAACATAACCGTAACCATAAGCCTAAGCCTAACCCTAAATGCACTGAATTCTAACCAGAACTCTAACTGTAATGTTCTTGATTCTAACCCTAACACTAATTCGTCAATCTCAACAGTAACCTTCAGCCTAAATGCACTCGATTCTAACCCAAAAGGCAATCCTGACCCTAAGCCTAAGCCTGAACCTCAATTCTACCAACAAAAACCCTAACCCTAATCCTAACCCTACTCCTACCCCTACCCTTGAATGCCCTCTCACCCTAACCTTAACCCTAACCTTAACACTAAAAATGCCCTTGATTCTAACCCTAACCCTAACCCTAACACTAACCCTAACCTCAACCCCAACCCTAACTGTCGATTCTAAGAAATCTAACCCTAACCAAACTCTAACCCTAACACTATCCTTAAATGCACTCTATTTTAACACTCACCCTAAACATAACCGATATCCTAACCCTATGCCTAACCCTAAATGCACTGCATTCGAACCATAACTCTATGCCTAATGTGCTCGATTCTAACCCTAATACTAAATCGTCAATCTCAACACTAACTCAAACCCTAAATGCACTCGATACTAACCCAAAAGGCAATCCTGCCCTTAGCCTAACCTTAAACCTCGATTCTACCAACACAAACCTTAAGACTAATCCTAACCCTACTCCTACCCCTACCCCTGAATGCCCTCTAACCCTAACCCTAACCCCAATCATAACACTAAAATTGCGCCTGATTCTAACCCTAACCCTAACGGTAACCCTAACCCGAACCCTAACCCTCGATTCTACGAAAGCTAAACCTAAACCTAACTCTAACCCTAACACTATCCTTAAATGCACTCGATTCTAACCCTCACCCTAAACATAACCGTTATCCTAACCCTATCCCTAACCCTAAATGCACTGCATTCTAACCATAACTCTAACACCAATGTGCTCGATTCTAACCCTAATACTTAATCGTCAATCTCAACACTAACTTTAACCCTAAATGCACTCGATTCTAACCCAAAGGCAATCCTGACCCTTAGCCTAAACTTAAACCTCAATTCCACCAACACAAACCTTAAGACTAATCCTAACCCTACTCCTACCCCTACCCCTAAATGCACTCTAAGCCATACCCTAACCCCAACCATAACACTAAAATTGCGCCTGATTCTAACACTAACCCTAACGCTAACCTTAACCCGAAGCCTAACCCTCTATTCTACGAAAGCTAACCCTAAACCGGACTCTGACCTTAACACTATCCTTAAATGCACTCGATTCTAACCCTCACGCTAAACGTAACCGTAACCCTAAGCCTAAGCCTAACCCTAAATGGACAGGATTCTAACCACAACTCTAACTGTAATGTTCTTGATTCTAACCCTAACACTAATTCGTCAATCTCAACAGTAACCTTAAACCTAATGCACTCGATTCTAACCCAAAAGGCAATCCTGACCCTGAGCCTAACCCTAAACCTCGATTCTACCAACACTAACCCTAACCTTAATTCGAACCGTGCCCCAACCCCTACCGCTAAATGCACTCTAACCATTCCACTAACCCTAACACTAACCGTAACCCTAACGAATTCTAACCATAACTCTATCCCTAAATGTGCTTGCTTCTAACGCTAAAACTAAATCGTCAATTTCAACACTATCCCTAAGCCTAAATGCACTGGATTCTAACCCAAAAGCCATTCCTGACCCTAAGGCTAACCCTAAACTTCGATTCTACCAACACAAACCTTAACCCTAATCCTAACCCTACTCCTCCCCCTCCCCCTAAATGCACTCTAAGCCATACCCTAACGAAAACCAGAACAGTAAAAATGCGCCTGATTCTAACCCTAACCCTAACCCTAAGCCTAACCTTGAGCCTAACCCTCGATTCTATGAAAGCGAACGCTAAACCTAACTCTAACCCTAGCACTATCCTTAAATGCTCTCGATTCTAACCCTGACCTTAAACCTAACCCTAACCCTAACCCTAAATGCACTAAATTCTAACCATAACTCTAAGCCTAAATGTGCTCGATTCAAACCCTAACACTAAATCGTCAATTTGAACACTAACCCAAAGCCTGAATAAACTCGATTCTGATCGAAAATGCAATCCGGACCCTAAGCCTAAACCTAAACCTCGATTCTACCAACACAAACCTTAACCCTAATCCTAACCCTACCCCTACCACTAGCCCTAAAAGCACTTTAACCCTAACCCTCACCCTAACGCTAACACTAAAACTGTGCTTGATTCTAACCCTAACCCTCACCCTAAGCCTAACCCGAAGCCTAACCCTCGATTCTACGAAAGCTAACCCTAAACCTAAGTCTAACCCTAACGCTATCCTTAAATGCACTCGATTCTAACCCTCACCCTAAACATAACCGTAACCATAAGCCTGAGCCTAACCCTAAATGCACTGAATTCTAACCATAACTCTAACTGTAATGTTCTTGATTCTAACCCTAACACTAATTCGTCAATCTCAACAGTAACCTTCAGCCTAAATGCACTCGATTCTAACCCAAAAAGGCAATCCTGACCCTAAGCCTAAGCCTGAACTTCAATTCTACCAACAAAAACCCTAACCCTAATCCTAACCCTACTCCTACCCCTACCCCTGAATGCCCTCTAACCCTAACCCTAACCCTAACCTTAACACTAAAAATGCCCTTGATTCTAACCCTAACCCTAACCCTAACCCTAACCTAAACCCTAACCCTAACCGTCGATTCTAAGAAATCTAACCCTAACCAAACTCTAACCCTAACACTATCCTTAAATGCACTCGATTCTAACACTCACAATAAACATAACCGTTATCCTAACCCTATCCCTAACCCTAAATGCACTGCATTCTAACCATAACTCTATCCCTAATGTGCTCGATTCTAACCCTAATACTAAATCGTCAATCTCAACACTAACTCGAACCCTAAATGCACTCGATTCTAACCCAAAAGGCAATCCTGCCCTTAGCCTAACCTTAAATCTCGATTCTACCAACACAAACCTTAAGACTAATCCTAACCCTACTCCTACCCATACCCCTAAATGCACTCGAAGCCATACCCTAACCCCAATCACAACACTAAAATTGCGCCTGATTCTAACCCTAACCCTAACGGTAACCCTAACCCGAACCCTAACCCTCGATTCTACGAAAGCTAAACCTAAACCTAACTCTAACCCTAACACTATCCTTAAATGCACTTGATTCTAACCCTCACCCTAACATAACCGTTATCCTAACCCTATCCCCAACCCTAAATGCACTGGATTCTAACCATAACTCTATGACCAATGTGCTCGATTCTAACCCTAATACTTAATCGTCAATCTCAACACTAACTCGAACCCTAAATGCACTCGATTCTAACCCAAAGGCAATCCTGACCCTTAGCCTAACCTTAAACCTCAATTCTACCAACACAAATCTTAAGACTAATCCTAACCCTACTCCTACCCCTACCCCTAAATGCACTCTAAGCCATACCCTAACCCAACCATAACACTAAAATTGCGCCTGATTCTAACACTAACCCTAACGCTAACCTTAACCCGAAGCCTAACGCTCTATTCTACGAAAGCTAACCCTAAACCGGACTCTAACCCTAATACTATCCTTAAATGCACTCGATTCTAACCCTCACCCTCAACATAACCGTAACCCTAAGCCTAAGCCTAACCCTAAATGGACAGGATTCTAACCACAACTCTAACTGTAATGTTCTTGATTCTAACCCTAACACTAATTCGTCAATCTCAACAGTAACCTTAAACCTAAATGCACTCGATTCTAACCCAAAAGGCAATCCTGACCCTGAGCCTAACCCTAAACCTCGATTCTACCAACACTAACCCTAACCTTAATTCGAACCGTGCCCCAACCCCTACCGCTAAATGCACTCTAACCATTCCACTAACCCTAACACTAACCGTAACCCTAACGAATTCTAACCATAACTCTATCCCTAAATGTGATTGCTTCTAACGCTAAAACTAAATCGTCAATTTCAACAGTATCCCTAAGCCTAAATGCACTGTATTCTAACCCAAAGGCATTCCTGACCCTTAGCTTAACCTTAAACCTGAATTCTACCAACACAAACCTTAACCCTAATCCCAACCTTACTCCTACCCCTACCCCTAAATGCACTCTAAGCCATACCCTAACGAAAACCAGAACAGCAAAAATGCGCCTGATTCTAACCCTAACCCTAACCCTAAGCCTAACCTTGAGCCTAACCCTCGATTCTATGAAAGCGAACGCTAAACCTAACTCTAACCCTAGCACTATCCTTAAATGCTCTCGATTCTAACCCTGACCTTAAACCTAACCCTAACCCTAACCCTAAATGCACTAAATTCTAACCATAACTCTAGCCCTCAATGTGCTCGATTCAAACCCTAACACTAAATCGTCAATTTGAACACTAACCCAAAGCCTGAATAAACTCGACTCTGATCCAAAATGCAATCCTCACCCTAAGCCTAAACCTAAACCTCGATTCTACTAACACAAACCTTAACCCTAATCCTAACCCTACCCCTACCACTAGCCCTAAAAGCACTTTAACCCTAACCCTCACCCTAACGCTAACACTAAAACTGTGCTTGATTCTAACCCTAACCCTCACCCTAAGCCTACCCCGAAGCCTAACCCTCGATTCTACGAAAGCTAACCCTAAACCTAAGTCTAACCCTAACACTATCCTTAAATGCACTCGATTCTAACCCTCACCCTAAACATAACCGTAACCATAAGCCTAAGCCTAACCCTAAATGCACTGAGTTCTAACCAGAACTCTAACTGTAATGTTCTTGATTCTAACCCTAACACTAATTCGTCAATCTCAACAGTAACCTTCAGCCTAAATGCACTCGATTCTAACCCAAAAGGCAATCCTGACCCTAAGCCTAAGCCTGAACTTCAATTCTACCAACAAAAACCCTAACCCTAATCCTAACCCTACTCCTACCCCTACCCTTGAATGCCCTCTCACCCTAACCTTAACCCTAACCTTAACACTAAAAATGCCCTTGATTCTAACCCTAACCCTAACCCTAACACTAACCCTAACCTCAACCCTAACCCTAACCGTCGATTCTAAGAAATCTAACCCTAACCAAACTCTAACCCTAACACTATCCTTAAATGCACTCGATTCTAACACTCACCCTAAACATAACCGTTATCCTAACCCTATCCCTAACCCTAAATGCACTGCATTCTAACCATAACCCTATGCCTAATGTGCTCGATTCTAACCCTAATACTAAATCGTCAATCTCAACACTAACTCAAACCCTAAATGCACTGGATACTAACCCAAAAGGCAATCCTGCCCTTAGCCTAAACATAAACCTCGATTCTACCAACACAAACCTTAAGACTAATCCTAACCCTACTCCTACCCCTACCCCTGAATGCCCTCTAACCCTAACCCTAACCCCAATCATAACACTAAAATTGCGCGTGATTCTAACCCTAACCCTAACGGTAACCCTAACCCGAACCCTAACCCTCGATTCTACGAAAGCTAAACCTAAACCTAACTCTAACCCTAACACTATCCTTAAATGCACTCGATTCTAACCCTCACCCTAAACATAACGTTATCCTAACCCTATCCCTAACCCTAAATGCACTGCATTCTAACCATAACTCTAACACCAATGTGCTCGATTCTAACCCTAATACTTAATCGTCAATCTCAACACTAACTCGAACCCTAAATGCACTCGATTCTAACCCAAAGGCAATCCTGACCCTTAGCCTAACCTTAAACCTCAATTCCACCAACACAAACCTTAAGACTAATCCTAACCCTACTCCTACCCCTACCCCTAAATGCACTCTAAGCCATACCCTAACCCCAACCATAACACTAAAATTGCGCCTGATTCTAACACTAACCCTAACGCTAACCTTAACCCGAAGCCTAACGCTCTATTCTACGAAAGCTAACCCTAAACCGGACTCTAACCCTAACACTATCCTTAAATGCACTCGATTCTAACCCTCACCCTCAACATAACCGTAACCCTAAGCCTAAGCCTAACCCTAAATGGACAGGATTCTAACCACAACTCTAACTGTAATGTTCTTGATTCTAACCCTAAAACTAATTCGTCAATCTCAACAGTAACCTTAATCCTAAATGCACTCGATTCTAACCCAAAAGGCAATCCTGACCCTGAGCCTAACCCTAAACCTCGATTCTACCAACACTAACCCTAACCTTAATTCGAACCGTGCCCCAACCCCTACCGCTAAATGCACTCTAACCATTCCACTAAGCCTAACACTAACCGTAACCCTAACGAATTCTAACCATAACTCTATCCCTAAATGTGCTTGCTTCTAACGCTAAAACTAAATCGTCAATTTCAACAGTATCCCTAAGCCTAAATGCACTGGATTCTAACCCAAAGGCATTCCTGACCCTTAGCTTAACCTTAAACCTGAATTCTACCAACACAAACCTTAACCCTAATCCCAACACTACTCCTACCCCTACCCCTAAATGCACTCTAAGCCATACCCTAACGAAAACCAGAACAGCAAAAATGCGCCTGATTCTAACCCTAACCCTAACCCTAAGCCTAACCTTGAGCCTAACCCTCGATTCTATGAAAGCGAACGCTAAACCTAACTCTAACCCTAGCACTATCCTTAAATGCTCTCGATTCTAACCCTGACCTTAAACCTAACCCTAACCCTAACCCTAAATGCACTAAATTCTAACCATAACTCTAGCCCTCAATGTGCTCGATTCAAACCCTAACACTAAATCGTCAATTTGAACACTAACCCAAAGCCTGAATAAACTCGACTCTGATCCAAAATGCAATCCTCACCCTAAGCCTAAACCTAAACCTCGATTCTACCAACACAAACCTTAAGCCTAATCCTAACCCTACCCCTACCACTAGCCCTAAAAGCACTTTAACCCTAACCCTCACCCTAACGCTAACACTAAAACTGTGCTTGATTCTAACCCTAACTCTCACCCTAAGCCTAACCCGAAGCCTAACCCTCGATTCTACGAAAGCTAACCCTAAACCTAAGTCTAACCCTAACACTATCCTTAAATGCACTCGATTCTAACCCTCACCCTAAACATAACCGTAACCATAAGCCTAAGCCTAACCCTAAATGCACTGAATTCTAACCAGAACTCTAACTGTAATGTTCTTGATTCTAACCCTAACACTAATTCGTCAATCTCAACAGTAACCTTCAGCCTAAATGCACTCGATTCTAACCCAAAAGGCAATCCTGACCCTAAGCCTAAGCCTGAACTTCAATTCTACCAACAAAAACCCTAACCCTAATCCTAACCCTACTCCTACCCCTACCCTTGAATGCCCTCTCACCCTAACCTTAACCCTAACCTTAACACTAAAAATGCCCTTGATTCTAACCCTAACCCTAACCCTAACACTAACCCTAACCTCAACCCTAACCTTAACCGTCGATTCTAAGAAATCTAACCCTAACCAAACTCTAACCCTAACACTATCCTTAAATGCACTCGATTCTAACACTCACCCTAAACATAACCGTTATCCTAACCCTATCCCTAACCCTAAATGCACTGCATTCTAACCATAACCCTATGCCTAATGTGCTCGATTCTAACCCTAATACTAAATCGTCAATCTCAACACTAACTCAAACCCTAAATGCACTCGATACTAACCCAAAAGCAATCCTGCCCTTAGCCTAAGCATAAACCTCGATTCTACCAACACAAACCTTAAGACTAATCCTAACCCTACTCCTACCCCTACCCCTGAATGCCCTCTAACCCTAACCCTAACCCCAATCATAACACTAAAATTGCGCCTGATTCTAACCCTAACCCTAACGGTAACCCTAACCCGAACCCTAACCCTCGATTCTACGAAAGCTAAACCTAAACCTAACTCTAACCCTAACACTATCCTTAAATGCACTCGATTCTAACACTCACCCTAAACATAACCGTTATCCTAACCCTATCCCTAACCCTAAATGCACTGCATTCTAACCATAACTCTAACACCAATGTGCTCGATTCTAACCCTAATACTTAATCGTCAATCTCAACACTAACTCGAACCCTAAATGCACTCGATTCTAACCCAAAGGCAATCCTGACCCTTAGCCTAACCTTAAACCTCAATTCCACCAACACAAACCTTAAGACTAATCCTAACCCTACTCCTACCCCTACCCCTAAATGCACTCTAAGCCATACCCTAACCCCAACCATAACACTAAAATTGCGCCTGATTCTAACACTAACCCTAACGCTAACCTTAACCCGAAGCCTAACGCTCTATTCTACGAAAGCTAACCCTAAACCGGACTCTAACCCTAACACTATCCTTAAATGCACTCGATTCTAACCCTCACCCTCAACATAACCGTAACCCTAAGCCTAAGCCTAACCCTAAATGGACAGGATTCTAACCACAACTCTAACTGTAATGTTCTTGATTCTAACCCTAAAACTAATTCGTCAATCTCAACAGTAACCTTAATCCTAAATGCACTCGATTCTAACCCAAAAGGCAATCCTGACCCTGAGCCTAACCCTAAACCTCGATTCTACCAACACTAACCCTAACCTTAATTCGAACCGTGCCCCAACCCCTACCGCTAAATGCACTCTAACCATTCCACTAACCCTAACACTAACCGTAACCCTAACGAATTCTAACCATAACTCTATCCCTAAATGTGCTTGCTTCTAACGCTAAAACTAAATCGTCAATTTCAACAGTATCCCTAAGCCTAAATGCACTGGATTCTAACCCAAAGGCATTCCTGACCCTTAGCTTAACCTTAAACCTGAATTCTACCAACACAAACCTTAACCCTAATCCCAACACTACTCCTACCCCTACCCCTAAATGCACTCTAAGCCATACCCTAACGAAAACCAGAACAGCAAAAATGCGCCTGATTCTAACCCTAACCCTAACCCTAAGCCTAACCTTGAGCCTAACCCTCGATTCTATGAAAGCGAACGCTAAACCTAACTCTAACCCTAGCACTATCCTTAAATGCTCTCGATTCTAACCCTGACCTTAAACCTAACCCTAACCCTAACCCTAAATGCACTAAATTCTAACCATAACTCTAGCCCTCAATGTGCTCGATTCAAACCCTAACACTAAATCGTCAATTTGAACACTAACCCAAAGCCTGAATAAACTCGACTCTGATCCAAAATGCAATCCTCACCCTAAGCCTAAACCTAAACCTCGATTCTACCAACACAAACCTTAACCCTAATCCTAACCCTACCCCTACCACTAGCCCTAAATGCACTCTAAGCCATACCCTAACGAAAACCAGAACAGCAAAAATGCGCCTGATTCTAACCCTAACCCTAACCCTAAGCCTAACCTTGAGCCTAACCCTCGATTCTATGAAAGCGAACGCTAAACCTAACTCTAACCCTAGCACTATCCTTAAATGCTCTTGATTCTAACCCTGACCCTAAACCTAACACGAACCCTACCCCTAACCGTAATCCTAAAGCCAAATGCACTGAATTCTAAGCATAACTCTAACCCTAACTGTGCTCGATTCTAACCTTAAAACTAAATCGACAATTTCAACACTATCCCCAAGCCTAAATGCACTGGATTCTAACCCAAAAGCCAATCTTGACCCAAAGCCTAACCCTAAACTTCGATTCTACCAACACAAACCTTAACCCTAATCCTAACCCTACTCCTATCCCTACCCCTAAATGCACTCTAAGCCATACCCTAACGAAAATCAGAACACTAAAAATGCGCCTGATTCTAACTCTAACCCTCACCCTAAGCCTAACCCTAAACTTCGATTCTACCAACACAAACCTTAACCCTAATCCTAACCCTACCCCTACCACTAGCCCTAAAAGCACTTTAACCCTAACGCTCATCCTAACGCTAACACTAAAACTGTGCTTGATTCTAACCCTAACCCTCACCCTAAGCCTAACCCGACGCCTAACCCTTGATTCTACGAAAGCTAACCCTAAACCTAAGTCTAACCCTAACACTATCCTTAAATGCACTCGATTCTAACCCTCACCCTAAACATAACCGTAACCATAAGCCTAAGCCTAACCCTAAATGCACTGAATTCTAACCAGAACTCTAACTGTAATGTTCTTGATTCTAACCCTAACACTAATTCGTCAATCTCAACAGTAACCTTCAGCCTAAATGCACTCGATTCTAACCCAAAAGGCAATCCTGACCCTAAGCCTAAGCCTGAACTTCAATTCTACCAACAAAAACCCTAACCCTAATCCTAACCCTACTCCTACCCCTACCCCTAAATGCCCTCTAACCCTAACCCTAACCCTAACCTTAACACTAAAAATGCCCTTGATTCTAACCCTAACCCTAACCCTAACCCTAACCCTAACCTAAACCCTAACCCTAACCGTCGATTCTAAGAAATCTAACCCTAACCAAACTCTAACCCTAACACTATCCTTAAATGCACTCGATTCTAACACTCACCCTAAACATAACCGTTATCCTAACCCTATCCCTAACCCTAAATGCACTGGATTCTAACCATAACTCTAACACCAATGTGCTCGATTATAACCCTAATACTAAATCGTCAATCTCAACACTAACTCGAACCCTAAATGCACTCGATTCTAACCCAAAAGGCAATCCTGCCCTTAGCCTAACCTTAAACCTCGATTCTACCAACACAAACCTTAAGACTAATCCTAACCCTACTCCTACCCCTACCCCTAAATGCACTCTAAGCCATACCTTGACCCCAATTATAACACTAAAATTGTGCCTGATGCTAACCCTAACCCTAACGGTAACCCTAACCCGACCCTAACCCTCGATTCTACGAAAACTAAACCTAAACCTATCTCTAAACCTAACACTATCCTTCAATGCACTCGATTCTAACACTCACCCTAAACATAACCGTTATCCTAACCCTATCCCTAACCCTAAATGCACTGGATTCTAACCATAACTCTAACACCAATGTGCTCGATTCTAACCCTAATTCTTAATCGTCAATCTCAACACTAACTCTAACCCTAAATGCACTCGATTCTAACCCAAAGGCATTCCTGACCCTTAGCCTAACCTTAAACCTGAATACTACCAACACAAACCTTAACCCTAATCCCAACCCTACTCCTACCCCTACCCCTCAATGCACTCTAAGCCATACCCTAACGAAAACCAGAACAGCAAAAATGCGCCTGATTCTAACCCTAACCCTAACCCTAAGCCTAACCTTGAGCCTAACCCTCGATTCTATGAAAGCGAACGCTAAACTTAACTCTAACCCTAGCACTATCCTTAAATGCTCTCGATTCTAAACCTGACCCTAAACCTAACCCTAACCCTAACCCTAACCCTAAATGCACTAAATTCTAACCATAACTCTAACCCTAAATGTGCTCGATTCAAACCCTAACACTAAATCGTCAATTTGAACACTAACCCAAAGCCTGAATAAACTCGATTCTGATCGAAAATGCAATCCTGACCCTAAGCCTAAACCTAAACCTCGATTCTAACAACACAAACCTTAACCCTAATCCTAACCCTACCCCTACCACTAGCCCTAAAAGCACTTTAACCCTAACCCTCACCCTAACGCTAACACTAAAACTGTGCTTGATTCTAACCCTAACCCTCACCCTAAGCCTAACCCGAAGCCTAACCCTCGATTCTACGAAAGCTAACCCTAAACCTAAGTCTAACCCTAACACTATCCTTAAATGCACTCGATTCTAACCCTCACCCTAAATATAACCGTAACCCTAAGCCTAAGCCTAACTCTAAATGGACAGGATTCTAACCACAACTCTAACTGTAATGTTCTTGATTCTAACCCTAACACTAATTCGTCAATCTCAAAAGTAACCTTAAACCTAAATGCACTCGATTCTAACCCAAAAGGTAATCCTGACCCTGAGCCTAACCCTAAACCTCGATTCTACCAACACTAACCCTAACCTTAATTCTAACCGTGCCCCAACCCCTACCGCTAAATGCACTCTAACCATTCCACTAACCCTAATACTAACCGTAACCCTAACGAATTCTAACCATAACTCTATCCCTAAATGTGCTTGCTTCTAACGCTAAAACTAAACCGTCAATTTCAACAGTATCCTTAAGCCTAAATGCACTGGATTCTAACCCAAAAGCCATTCCTGACCCTAAGCCTAACCCTAAACTTCGATCCTACCAACACAAACCTTAAACCTAATCCTAACCCTACTCCTACTCCTACCCATAAATGCACTCTAAGCCATACCCTAACGAAAACCAGAACAGTAAATATGCGCCTGATTCTAACCCTAACCCTAACCCTAAGCCTAACCTTGAGCCTAACCCTCTATTCTATGAAAGCGAACGCTAAACCTAACTCTAACCCTAGCACTATCCTTAAATGCTCTTGATTTTCACCCTGACCCTAAACCTAACACGAACCCTACCCCTTACCCTAATCCTAAAGCCAAATGCACTGAATTCTAAGCATAACTCTAACCCTAAATGTGCTGGATTCTAACCTTAAAACTAAATCGACAATTTCAACACTATCCCCAAGCCTAAATGCCCTGGATTCTAACCCAAAAGCCATTCCTGACCCAAAGCCTAACCCTAAACGTCGATTCTACCAACACAAACCTTAACCCTAATCCTAACCCTACTCCTACCCCTACCCCTAAATGCACTCTAAGCCATACCCTAACGAAAACCAGAACACTAAAAATGCGCCTGATTCTAACCCTAACCCTAACCCTAAGCCTAACCTTGAGCCTAACCCTCGATTCTATGAAAGCGAACGCTAAACCTAACTCTAACCCTTGCACTATCCTTAAATCCTCTCGATTCTAACCCTGACCTTAACCCTAACCCTAACCCTAAATGCACTAAATTCTAACCATAACTCTAACCCTAAATGTTCTCGATTCAAACCCTAACACTAAATCGTCAATTTGAACACTAACCCAAAGACTGAATAAACTCGATTCTGATCCAAAATGCAATCCTGACCCTAAGCCTAAACCTAAACCTCGATTCTACCAACACAAACCTTAACCTTAATCCTAACCCTACCCCTACCACTAGCCCTAAAAGCACTTTAACCCTAACCCTCACCCTAACGCTAACACTAAAACGGTGCTTGATTCTAACCCTAACCCTCACCCTAAGCCTAACCCGAAGCCTAACCCTCGAATCTACGAAAGCTAACCCTAAACCTAAGTCTAACCCTAACACTATCCTTAAATGCACTCGATTTTAACCCTCACCCTAATCATAACCGTAACCATAAGCCTAAGCCTAACCCTAAATGCACTGAATTCTAACCATAACTCTAACTGTAATGTTCTTGATTCTAACCCTAACACTAATTCGTCAATCTCAACTGTAACCTTCAGCCTAAATGCACTCGATTCTAACCCAAAAGGCAATCCTGACCCTAAGCCTAAGCCTGAACCTCAATTCTACCAACAAAAACCCTAACCCTAATTCTAACCCTACTCCTACCCCTACCGTTGAATGCCCTCTCACCCTAACCTTAACCCTAACCTTAACACTAAAAATGCCCTTGATTCTAACCCTAACCCTAACCCTAACACTAACCCTAACCTCAACCCTAACCCTAACCGTCGATTCTAAGAAATCTAACCCTAACCAAACTCTAACCCTAACACTATCCTTAAATGCACTCTATTTTAACACTCAGCCTAAACATAACCGTTATCGTAACCCTATCCCTAACCCTAAATGCACTGTATTCTAACCATAACTCTATGCCTAATGTGCTCGATTGTAACCCTAATACCAAATCGTCAATCTCAACACTAACTCAAACCCTAAATGCACTCGATACTAACCCAAAAGGCAATCCTGCCCTTAGCCTAATCTTAAACCTCGATTCTACCAACACAAACCTTAAGACTAATCCTAACCCTACTCCTACCCCTACCCCTGAATGCCCTCTAACCCTAACCCTAAACCCAATCATAACACTAAAATTGCGCCTGATTCTAACCCTAACCCTAACGGTAACCCTAACCCGAACACTAACCCTCGATTCTACGAAAGCTAAACCTAAACCTAACTCTAACCCTAACACTATCCTTAAATGCACTCGATTCTAACCCTCACCCTAAACATAACCGTTATTCTAACCCTATCCCTAACCCTAAATGCACTTCATTCTAACCATAACTGTATCCCTAATGTGCTGGATTCTAACCCTAATACTTAATCGTCAATTCCAACACTAACTTTAACCCTAAATGCACTCGATTCTAACCCAAAGGCAATCCTGACCCTTAGCCTAACCTTAAACCTCAATTCCACCAACACAAACCTTAAGACTAATCCTAACCCTACTCCTACCCCTACTCCTAAATGCACTCTAAGCCATACCCTAACCCCAACCATAACACTAAAATTGCGCCTGATTCTAACTCTAACCCTAACACTAACCTTAACCCGAAGCCTAACCCTCTATTCTACGAAAGATAACCCTAAACCGGACTCTGACCTTAACATTATCCTTAAATGCACTCGATTCTAACCCTCACCCTAAACATAACCGAAACCCTAAGCCTAAGCCTAACCCTAAATGGACAGGATTCTAACCACAACTCTAACTGTAATGTTCTTGATTCTAACCCTAACACTAATTCGTCAACCTCAACAGAAACCTTAAACCTAAATGCACTCGATTCTAACCCAAAAGGCAATCCTGACCCTGAGCCTAACCCTAAACCTCGATTCTACCAACACTAACCCTAACCTTAATTCTAACCGTGCCCCAACCCCTACCGCTAAATGCACTCTAACCATTCCACTAACCCTAACACTAACCGTAACCCTAACGAATTCTAACCATAACTCTATCCCTAAATGTGCTTGCTTCTAACGCTAAAACTAAATCGTCAATTTCAACAGTATCCCTAAGCCTAAATGCACTGGATTCTAACCCAAAAGCCATTCCTGACCCTAAGGCTAACCCTAAACTTCGATTCTACCAAAACAAACCTTAACCCTAATCCTAACCCTACTCCTACCCCTACCACTAAATGCACTCTAAGCCATACCCTAACGAAAACCAGAACAGTAAAAATGCACCTGATTCTAACCCTAACCCTAACCCTAAGCCTAACCTTGAGCCTAACCCTCGATTCTATGAAAGCGAACGCTAAACCTAACTCTAACCCAGCACTATCCTTAAATGCTCTTGATTCTAACCCTGACCCTAAACCTAACACTAACCCTACCCCTAACCCTAATCCTAAAGCCAAATGCACTGAATTCTAAGCATAACTCTAACCCTAACTGTGCTCGATTCTAACCTTAAAACTAAATCGACAATTTCAACACTATCCCCAAGCCTAAATGCACTGGATTCTAACCCAAAAGCCATTCCTGACCCTAAGGCTAACCCTAAACTTCGATTCTACCAACACAAACCTTAACCCTAATCCTAACCCTACTCCTCCCCCTCCCCCTAAATGCACTCTAAGCCATACCCTAACGAAAACCAGAACAGCAAACATGCGCCTGGTTCTAACCCTAACCCTAACCCTAAGCCTAACCTTGAGCCTAAGCCTCGATTCTATGAAAGCGAACGCTAAACCTAACTCTAACCCTAGCACTATCCTTAAATGCTCTCGATTCTAACCCTGACCTTAAACCTAACCCTAACCCTTACCCTAAATGCACTAAATTCTAACCATAACTCTAACCCTAAATGTGCTCGATTCAAACCCTAACACTAAATCGTCAATTTGAACACTAACCCAAAGCCTGAATAAACTCGATTCTGATCCAAAATGCAATCCTGACCCTAAGCCTAAACCTAAACCTCGATACTACCAACACAAACCTTAACCCTAATCCTAACCCTACCCCTACCACTAGCCCTAAAAGCACTTTAACCCTAACCCTCACCCTAACGCTAACACTAAAACTGTGCTTGATTCTAACCCTAACCCTCACCCTAAGCCTATCCCGAACCCTAACCCTAACCCTAACCTCAACCCTAACCCTAACCGTCGATTCTAAGAAATCTAACCCTAACCAAACTCTAACCCTGACACTATCCTTAAATGCACTCGATTCTAACACTCACCCTAAACATAACCGTTATCCTAACCCTATCCCTAACCCTAAATGCACTGCATTCTAACCATAACTCTATGCCTAATGTGCTCGATTCTAACCCTAATACTAAATCGTCAATCTCAACACTAACTCGAACCCTAAATGCACTCGATTCTAACCCAAAAGGCAATCCTGCCCTTAGCCTAACCTTAAATCTCGATTCTACCAACACAAACCTTAAGACTAATCCTAACCCTACTCCTACCCATACCCCTAAATGCACTCTAAGCCATACCCTAACCCCAATCACAACACTAAAATTGCGCCTGATTCTAACCCTAACCCTAACGGTAACCCTAACCCGAACCCTAACCCTCGATTCTACGAAAGCTAAACCTAAACCTAACTGTAACCCTAACACTTTCCTTAAATGCACTCGATTCTAACCCTCACCCTAAACATAACCGTTATCATAACCCTATCCCTAACCCTAAATACACTGGATTCTAACCATAACTCTATCACCAATGTGCTCGATTCTAACCCTAATCCTTAATCGTCAATCTCAACACTAACTCGAACCCTAAATGCACTCGATTCTAACCCAGAGGCAATCCTGACCCTTAGCCTAACCTTAAACCTCAATTCTACCAACACAAACCTTAAGACTAATCCTAACCCTACTCCTACCCCTACCCCTAAATGCACTCTAAGCCATACCCTAACCCCAACCATAACACTAAAATTGCGCCTGATTCTAACACTAACCCTAACGCTAACCTTAACCCGAAGCCTAACGCTCTATTCTACGAAAGCTAACCCTAAACCGGACTCTAACCCTAACACTATCCTTAAATGCACTCGATTCTAACCCTCACCCTAAACATAACCGTAACCCTAAGCCTAAGCCTAACCCTAAATGGACAGGATTCTAACCACAACTCTAACTGTAATGTTCTTGATTCTAACCCTAACACTAATTCGTCAATCTCAACAGTAACCTTAAACCTAAATGCACTCGATTCTAACCCAAAAGGCAATCCTGACCCTGAGCCTAACCCTAAACCTCGATTCTACCAACACTAACCCTAACCTTAATTCGAACCGTGCCCCAACCCCTACCGCTAAATGCACTCTAACCATTCCACTAACCCTAACACTAACCGTAACCCTAACGAATTCTAACCATAACTCTATCCCTAAATGGGCTTGATTCTAACGCTAAAACTAAATCGTCAATTTCAACAGTATCCCTAAGCCTAAATGCACTGGATTCTAACCCAAAAGCCATTCCTGACCCTAAGGCTAACCCTAAACTTCGATTCTACCAACACAAACCTTAACCCTAATCCTAACCCTACTCCTACCCCTACCCCTAAATGCACTCTAAGCCATACCCTAACGAAAACCAGAACAGTAAAAATGCGCCTGATTCTAACCCTAACCCTAACCCTAAGCCTAACATTGAGCCTAACCCTCGATTCTATGAAAGCGAACGCTAAACCTAACTCTAACCCTAGCACTATCCTTAAATGCTCTTGATTCTAACCCTGACCCTAAACCTAACACGAACCCTACCCCTTACCCTAATCCTAAAACCAAATGCACTGAATTCTAAGCATAACTCTAACCCTAACTGTGCTCGATTCTAACCTTAAAACTAAATCGACAATTTCAACACTATCCCCAAGCCTAAATGCACTGGATTCTAACCCAAAAGCCATTCCTGACCCAAAGCCTAACCCTAAATTTCGATTCTACCATCACAAACCGTAACCCTAATCCTAACCCTACTCCTACCCCTACCCCTAAATGCACTCTAAGCCATACCCTAACGAAAACCAGAACACTAAAAATGCACCTGATTCTAACCCTAACCCTAACCCTAAGCCTAACCTTGAGCCTAACCCTCGATTCTATGAAAGCGAACGCTAAACCTAACTCCAACCCTAGCACTATCCTTAAATGCTCTCGATTCTAACCCTGACCCTAAACCTAACCCTAACCCTAACCCTAACCCTAAATGCACTAAATTCTAACCATAACTCTAACCCTAAATGTGCTCGATTCAAACCCTAACACTAAATCGTCAATTTGAACACTAACCCAAAGCCTGAATAAACTCGACTCTGATCCAAAATGCAATCCTCACCCTAAGCCTAAACCTAAACCTCGATTCTACCAACACAAACCTTAGCCCTAATCCTAACCCTACCCCTACCACTAGCCCTAAAAGCACATTAACCCTAACCCTCACCCTAACGCTAACACTAAAACTGTGCTTGATTCTAACCCTAACCCTCACCCTAAGCCTAACCCGAAGCCTAACCCTCGATTCTACGAAAGCTAACCCTAAACCTAAGTCTAACTCTAACACTATCCTTAAATGCACTCGATTCTAACACTCACCCTAAACATAACCGTAACCATAAGCCTAAGCCTAACCCTAAATGCACTGAATTCTAACCATAACTCTATGCCTAATGTGCTGGATTCTAACCCTAATACTAAATCGTCAATCTCAACACTAACTCAAACCCTAAATGCACTCGATACTAACCCAAACGGCAATCCTGCCCTTAGCCTAAGCTTAAACCTCGATTCTACCAACACAATCCTTAAGACTAATCCTAACCCTACTCCTACCCCTACCCCTGAATGCCCTCTAACCCTAACCCTAACCCCAATCATAACACTAAAATTGCGCCTGATTCTAACCCTAACCCTAACGGTAACCGTAACCCGAACACTAACCCTCGATTCTACGAAAGCTAAACCTAAACCTAACTCTAACCCTAACACTATCCTTAAATGCACTCGATTCTAACACTCACCCTAAACATAACCGTTATCCTAGCCCTATCCCTAACCCTAAATGCACTGCATTCTAACCATAACTCTAACACCAATGTGCTCGATTCTAACCCTAATACTTAATCGTCAATCTCAACACTAACTTTAACCCTAAATGCACTCGATTCTAACTCAAAGGCAATCCTGACCCTTAGCCTAACCTTAAACCTCAATTCCACCAACACAAACCTTAAGACTAATCCTAACCCTACTCCTACCCCTACCCCTAAATGCACTCTAAGCCATACCCTAACCCCAACCATAACACTAAAATTGCGCCTGATTCTAACTAACTCTAACGCTAACCTTAACCCGAAGCCTAACCCTCTATTCTACGAAAGCTAACCCTAAACCGGACTCTGACCTTAACACTATCCTTAAATGCACTCGATTCTAACCCTCACCCTAAACATAACCGTTATCATAACCCTATCCCTAACCCTAAATGCACTGCATTCTAACCATAACTCTAACACCAATGTGCTCGATTCTAACCCTAATACTTAATCGTCAATCTCAACACTAACTTTAACCCTAAATGCACTCGATTCTAACCCAAAGGCAATCCTGACCCTTAGCCTAACCTTAAACCTCAATTCCACCAACACAAACCTTAAGACTAATCCTAACCCTACTCCTACCCCTACCCCTAAATGCACTCTAAGCCATACCCTAACCCCAACCATAACACTAAAATTGCGCCTGATTCTAACTAACTCTAACGCTAACCTTAACCCGAAGCCTAACCCTCTATTCTACGAAAGCTAACCCTAAACCGGACTCTGACCTTAACACTATCCTTAAATGCACTCGATTCTAACCCTCACCCTAAACGTAACCGTAACCCTAAGCCTAAGCCTAACCCTAAATGGACAGGATTCTAACCACAACTCTAACTGTAATGTTCTTGATTCTAACCCTAACACTAATTCGTCAATCTCAACAGTAACCTTAAACCTAAATGCACTCGATTCTAACCCAAAAGGCAATCCTGACCCTGAGCCTAACCCTAAACCTCGATTCTACCAACACTAACCCTAACCTTAATTCGAACCGTGCCCCAACCCCTACCGCTAAATGCACTCTAACCATTCTACTAAGCCTAACACTAACCGTAACCCTAACGAATTCTAACCATAACTCTATCCCTAAATGGGCTTGATTCTAACGCTAAAACTAAATCGTCAATTTCAACAGTATTCCTAAGCCTAAATGCACTGGATTCTAACCCAACAGCCATTCCTCACCCTAAGCCTATCCCTAAACTTCGATTCTACCAACACAAACCTTAACCCTAATCCTAACCCTACTCCTACCCCTACCCCTAAATGCACTCTAAGCCATACCCTAACGAAAACCAGAACAGCAAAAATGCGCCTGATTCTAACCCTAACCCTAACCCTAAGCCTAACCTTGAGCCTAACCCTCGATTCTATGAAAGCGAACGCTAAACCTAACTCTAACCCTAGCACTATCCTTAAATGCTCTCGATTCTAACCCTGACCCTAAACCTAACCCTAACCCTAACCCTAACCCTAAATGCACTAAATTCTAACCATAACTCTAACCCTAAATGTGCTCGATTCAAACCCTAACACTAAATCGTCAATTTGAACACTAACCCAAAGCCTGAATAAACTCGATTCTGATCGAAAATGCAATCCGGACCCTAAGCCTAAACCTAAACCTCGATTCTACCAACACAAACCTTAACCTTAATCCTAACCCTACCCCTATCACTAGCCCTAAAAGCACTTTAACCCTAACCCTCACCCTAACGCTAACACTAAAACTGTGCTTGATTCTAACCCTAACCCTCACCCTAAGCCTAACCTTGAGCCTAACCCTCGATTCTATGAAAGCGAACGCTAAACCTAACTCTAACCCTAGCACTATCCTTAAATGCTCTTGATTCTAACCCTGACCCTAAACCTAACACGAACCCTACCCCTTCCCCTAATCCTAAAACCAAATGCACTGAATTCTAAGCATAACTCTAACCCTAACTGTGCTCGATTCTAACCTTAAAACTAAATCGACAATTTCAACACTATCCCCAAGCCTAAATGCACTGGATTCTAACCCAAAAGCCATTCCTGACCCAAAGCCTAACCCTAAATTTCGATTCTACCATCACAAACCGTAACCCTAATCCTAACCCTACTCCTACCCCTACCCCTAAATGCACTCTAAGCCATACCCTAACGAAAACCAGAACACTAAAAATGCACCTGATTCTAACCCTAACCCTAACCCTAAGCCTAACCTTGAGCCTAACCCTCGATTCTATGAAAGCGAACGCTAAACCTAACTCCAACCCTAGCACTATCCTTAAATGCTCTCGATTCTAACCCTGACCCTAAACCTAACCCTAACCCTAACCCTAACCCTAAATGCACTAAATTCTAACCATAACTCTAACCCTAAATGTGCTCGATTCAAACCCTAACACTAAATCGTCAATTTGAACACTAACCCAAAGCCTGAATAAACTCGACTCTGATCCAAAATGCAATCCTCACCCTAAGCCTAAACCTAAACCTCGATTCTACTAACACAAACCTTAACCCTAATCCTAACCCTACCCCTACCACTAGCCCTAAAAGCACATTAACCCTAACCCTCACCCTAACGCTAACACTAAAACTGTGCTTGATTCTAACCCTAACCCTCACCCTAAGCCTAACCCGAAGCCTAACCCTCGATTCTACGAAAGCTAACCCTAAACCTAAGTCTAACTCTAACACTATCCTTAAATGCACTCGATTCTAACACTCACCCTAAACATAACCGTAACCATAAGCCTAAGCCTAACCCTAAATGCACTGAATTCTAACCATAACTCTATGCCTAATGTGCTGGATTCTAACCCTAATACTAAATCGTCAATCTCAACACTAACTCAAACCCTAAATGCACTCGATACTAACCCAAACGGCAATCCTGCCCTTAGCCTAAGCTTAAACCTCGATTCTACCAACACAATCCTTAAGACTAATCCTAACCCTACTCCTACCCCTACCCCTGAATGCCCTCTAACCCTAACCCTAACCCCAATCATAACACTAAAATTGCGCCTGATTCTAACCCTAACCCTAACGGTAACCGTAACCCGAACACTAACCCTCGATTCTACGAAAGCTAAACCTAAACCTAACTCTAACCCTAACACTATCCTTAAATGCACTCGATTCTAACACTCACCCTAAACATAACCGTTATCCTAGCCCTATCCCTAACCCTAAATGCACTGCATTCTAACCATAACTCTAACACCAATGTGCTCGATTCTAACCCTAATACTTAATCGTCAATCTCAACACTAACTTTAACCCTAAATGCACTCGATTCTAACTCAAAGGCAATCCTGACCCTTAGCCTAACCTTAAACCTCAATTCCACCAACACAAACCTTAAGACTAATCCTAACCCTACTCCTACCCCTACCCCTAAATGCACTCTAAGCCATACCCTAACCCCAACCATAACACTAAAATTGCGCCTGATTCTAACTAACTCTAACGCTAACCTTAACCCGAAGCCTAACCCTCTATTCTACGAAAGCTAACCCTAAACCGGACTCTGACCTTAACACTATCCTTAAATGCACTCGATTCTAACCCTCACCCTAAACATAACCGTTATCATAACCCTATCCCTAACCCTAAATGCACTGCATTCTAACCATAACTCTAACACCAATGTGCTCGATTCTAACCCTAATACTTAATCGTCAATCTCAACACTAACTTTAACCCTAAATGCACTCGATTCTAACCCAAAGGCAATCCTGACCCTTAGCCTAACCTTAAAGCTCAATTCCACCAACACAAACCTTAAGACTAATCCTAACCCTACTCCTACCCCTACCCCTAAATGCACTCTAAGCCATACCCTAACCCCAACCATAACACTAAAATTGCGCCTGATTCTAACTAACTCTAACGCTAACCTTAACCCGAAGCCTAACCCTCTATTCTACGAAAGCTAACCCTAAACCGGACTCTGACCTTAACACTATCCTTAAATGCACTCGATTCTAACCCTCACCCTAAACGTAACCGTAACCCTAAGCCTAAGCCTAACCCTAAATGGACAGGATTCTAACCACAACTCTAACTGTAATGTTCTTGATTCTAACCCTAACACTAATTCGTCAATCTCAACAGTAACCTTAAACCTAAATGCACTCGATTCTAACCCAAAAGGCAATCCTGACCCTGAGCCTAACCCTAAACCTCGATTCTACCAACACTAACCCTAACCTTAATTCGAACCGTGCCCCAACCCCTACCGCTAAATGCACTCTAACCATTCCACTAAGCCTAACACTAACCGTAACCCTAACGAATTCTAACCATAACTCTATCCCTAAATGGGCTTGATTCTAACGCTAAAACTAAATCGTCAATTTCAACAGTATTCCTAAGCCTAAATGCACTGGATTCTAACCCAACAGCCATTCCTCACCCTAAGCCTATCCCTAAACTTCGATTCTACCAACACAAACCTTAACCCTAATCCTAACCCTACTCCTACCCCTACCCCTAAATGCACTCTAAGCCATACCCTAACGAAAACCAGAACAGCAAAAATGCGCCTGATTCTAACCCTAACCCTAACCCTAAGCCTAACCTTGAGCCTAACCCTCGATTCTATGAAAGCGAACGCTAAACCTAACTCTAACCCTAGCACTATCCTTAAATGCTCTCGATTCTAACCCTGACCCTAAACCTAACCCTAACCCTAACCCTAACCCTAAATGCACTAAATTCTAACCATAACTCTAACCCTAAATGTGCTCGATTCAAACCCTAACACTAAATCGTCAATTTGAACACTAACCCAAAGCCTGAATAAACTCGATTCTGATCGAAAATGCAATCCGGACCCTAAGCCTAAACCTAAACCTCGATTCTACCAACACAAACCTTAACCTTAATCCTAACCCTACCCCTCTCACTAGCCCTAAAAGCACTTTAACCCTAACCCTCACCCTAACGCTAACACTAAAACTGTGCTTGATTCTAACCCTAACCCTCACCCTAAGCCTAACCCGAAGCCTAACCCTCGATTCTACGAAAGCTAACCCTAAACCTAAGTCTAACCCTAACACTATCCTTAAATGCACTCGATTCTAACCCTCACCCTAAACATAACCGTAACCATAAGCCTAAGCCTAACCCTAAATGCACTGAATTCTAACCAGAACTCTAACTGTAATGTTCTTGATTCTAACCCTAACACTAATTCGTCAATCTCAACAGTAACCTTCAGCCTAAATGCACTCGATTCTAACCCAAAAGGCAATCCTGACCCTAAGCCTAAGCCTGAACTTCAATTCTACCAACAAAAACCCTAACCCTAATCCTAACCCTACTCCTACCCCTACCCCTGAATGCCCTCTAACCCTAACCCTAACCCTAACCTTAACATTAAAAATGCCCTTGATTCTAACCCTAACCCTAACCCGAACCCTAACCCTAACCTCAACCCTAACCCTAACCGTCGATTCTAAGAAATCTAACCCTAACCAAACTCTAACCCTAACACTATCCTTAAATGCACTCGATTCTAACACTCACCCTAAACATAACCGTTATCCTAACCCTATCCCTAACCCTAAATGCACTGCATTCCAACCATAACTCTATCCCTAATGTGCTCGATTCTAACCCTAATACTAAATCGTCAATCTCAACACTAACTCAAACCCTAAATGCACTCGATACTAACCCAAAAGGCAATCCTGCCCTTAGCCTAACCTTAAATCTCGATTCTACCAACACAAACCTTAAGACTAATCCTAACCCTACTCCTACCCCTACCCCTGAATGCCCTCTAACCCTAACCCTAACCCCAATCATAACACTAAAATTGCGCCTGATTCTAACCCTAACCCTAACGGTAACCCTAACCCGAACACTAACCCTCGATTCTACGAAAGCTAAACCTAAACCTAACTCTAACCCTAACACTATCCTTAAATGCACTCGATTCTAACACTCACCCTAAACATAACCGTTATCCTAGCCCTATCCCTAACCCTAAATGCACTGCATTCTAACCATAACTCTAACACCAATGTGCTCGATTCTAACCCTAATACTTAATCGTCAATCTCAACACTAACTTTAACCCTAAATGCACTCGATTCTAACCCAAAAGGCAATCCTGCCCTTAGCCTAACCTTAAATCTCGATTCTACCAACACAAACCTTAAGACTAATCCTAACCCTACTCCTACCCCTACCCCTAAATGCACTCTAAGCCATACCCTAACCCCAACCATAACACTAAAATTGCGCCTGATTCTAACTAACTCTAACGCTAACCTTAACCCGAAGCCTAACCCTCTATTCTACGAAAGCTAACCCTAAACCGGACTCTGACCTTAACACTATCCTTAAATGCACTCGATTCTAACCCTCACCCTAAACATAACCGTTATCATAACCCTATCCCTAACCCTAAATGCACTGCATTCTAACCATAACTCTAACACCAATGTGCTCGATTCTAACCCTAATACTTAATCGTCAATCTCAACACTAACTTTAACCCTAAATGCACTCGATTCTAACCCAAAGGCAATCCTGACCCTTAGCCTAACCTTAAAGCTCAATTCCACCAACACAAACCTTAAGACTAATCCTAACCCTACTCCTACCCCTACCCCTAAATGCACTCTAAGCCATACCCTAACCCCAACCATAACACTAAAATTGCGCCTGATTCTAACTAACTCTAACGCTAACCTTAACCCGAAGCCTAACCCTCTATTCTACGAAAGCTAACCCTAAACCGGACTCTGACCTTAACACTATCCTTAAATGCACTCGATTCTAACCCTCACCCTAAACGTAACCGTAACCCTAAGCCTAAGCCTAACCCTAAATGGACAGGATTCTAACCACAACTCTAACTGTAATGTTCTTGATTCTAACCCTAACACTAATTCGTCAATCTCAACAGTAACCTTAAACCTAAATGCACTCGATTCTAACCCAAAAGGCAATCCTGACCCTGAGCCTAACCCTAAACCTCGATTCTACCAACACTAACCCTAACCTTAATTCGAACCGTGCCCCAACCCCTACCGCTAAATGCACTCTAACCATTCCACTAAGCCTAACACTAACCGTAACCCTAACGAATTCTAACCATAACTCTATCCCTAAATGGGCTTGATTCTAACGCTAAAACTAAATCGTCAATTTCAACAGTATTCCTAAGCCTAAATGCACTGGATTCTAACCCAACAGCCATTCCTCACCCTAAGCCTATCCCTAAACTTCGATTCTACCAACACAAACCTTAACCCTAATCCTAACCCTACTCCTACCCCTACCCCTAAATGCACTCTAAGCCATACCCTAACGAAAACCAGAACAGCAAAAATGCGCCTGATTCTAACCCTAACCCTAACCCTAAGCCTAACCTTGAGCCTAACCCTCGATTCTATGAAAGCGAACGCTAAACCTAACTCTAACCCTAGCACTATCCTTAAATGCTCTCGATTCTAACCCTGACCCTAAACCTAACCCTAACCCTAACCCTAACCCTAAATGCACTAAATTCTAACCATAACTCTAACCCTAAATGTGCTCGATTCAAACCCTAACACTAAATCGTCAATTTGAACACTAACCCAAAGCCTGAATAAACTCGATTCTGATCGAAAATGCAATCCGGACCCTAAGCCTAAACCTAAACCTCGATTCTACCAACACAAACCTTAACCTTAATCCTAACCCTACCCCTCTCACTAGCCCTAAAAGCACTTTAACCCTAACCCTCACCCTAACGCTAACACTAAAACTGTGCTTGATTCTAACCCTAACCCTCACCCTAAGCCTAACCCGAAGCCTAACCCTCGATTCTACGAAAGCTAACCCTAAACCTAAGTCTAACCCTAACACTATCCTTAAATGCACTCGATTCTAACCCTCACCCTAAACATAACCGTAACCATAAGCCTAAGCCTAACCCTAAATGCACTGAATTCTAACCAGAACTCTAACTGTAATGTTCTTGATTCTAACCCTAACACTAATTCGTCAATCTCAACAGTAACCTTCAGCCTAAATGCACTCGATTCTAACCCAAAAGGCAATCCTGACCCTAAGCCTAAGCCTGAACTTCAATTCTACCAACAAAAACCCTAACCCTAATCCTAACCCTACTCCTACCCCTACCCCTGAATGCCCTCTAACCCTAACCCTAACCCTAACCTTAACATTAAAAATGCCCTTGATTCTAACCCTAACCCTAACCCGAACCCTAACCCTAACCTCAACCCTAACCCTAACCGTCGATTCTAAGAAATCTAACCCTAACCAAACTCTAACCCTAACACTATCCTTAAATGCACTCGATTCTAACACTCACCCTAAACATAACCGTTATCCTAACCCTATCCCTAACCCTAAATGCACTGCATTCCAACCATAACTCTATCCCTAATGTGCTCGATTCTAACCCTAATACTAAATCGTCAATCTCAACACTAACTCGAACACTAAATGCACTCGATTCTAACCCAAAAGGCAATCCTGCCCTTAGCCTAACCTTAAATCTCGAGTCTACCAACACAAACCTTAAGACTAATCCTAACCCTACTCCTACCCCTACCCCTGAATGCCCTCTAACCCTAACCCTAACCCCAATCATAACACTAAAATTGCGCCTGATTCTAACCCTAACCCTAACGGTAACCCTAACCCGAACACTAACCCTCGATTCTACGAAAGCTAAACCTAAACCTAACTCTAACCCTAACACTATCCTTAAATGCACTCGATTCTAACACTCACCCTAAACATAACCGTTATCCTAACCCTATCCCTAACCCTAAATGCACTGCATTCTAACCATAACTCTAACACCAATGTGCTCGATTCTAACCCTAATACTTAATCGTCAATCTCAACACTAACTTTAACCCTAAATGCACTCGATTCTAACCCAAAGGCAATCCTGACCCTTAGCCTAACCTTAAAGCTCAATTCCACCAACACAAACCTTAAGACTAATCCTAACCCTACTCCTACCCCTACCCCTAAATGCACTCTAAGCCATACCCTAACCCCAACCATAACACTAAAATTGCGCCTGATTCTAACTAACTCTAACGCTAACCTTAACCCGAAGCCTAACCCTCTATTCTACGAAAGCTAACCCTAAACCGGACTCTGACCTTAACACTATCCTTAAATGCACTCGATTCTAACCCTCACCCTAAACGTAACCGTAACCCTAAGCCTAAGCCTAACCCTAAATGGACAGGATTCTAACCACAACTCTAACTGTAATGTTCTTGATTCTAACCCTAACACTAATTCGTCAATCTCAACAGTAACCTTAAACCTAAATGCACTCGATTCTAACCCAAAAGGCAATCCTGACCCTGAGCCTAACCCTAAACCTCGATTCTACCAACACTAACCCTAACCTTAATTCGAACCGTGCCCCAACCCCTACCGCTAAATGCACTCTAACCATTCCACTAAGCCTAACACTAACCGTAACCCTAACGAATTCTAACCATAACTCTATCCCTAAATGGGCTTGATTCTAACGCTAAAACTAAATCGTCAATTTCAACAGTATTCCTAAGCCTAAATGCACTGGATTCTAACCCAACAGCCATTCCTCACCCTAAGCCTATCCCTAAACTTCGATTCTACCAACACAAACCTTAACCCTAATCCTAACCCTACTCCTACCCCTACCCCTAAATGCACTCTAAGCCATACCCTAACGAAAACCAGAACAGCAAAAATGCGCCTGATTCTAACCCTAACCCTAACCCTAAGCCTAACCTTGAGCCTAACCCTCGATTCTATGAAAGCGAACGCTAAACCTAACTCTAACCCTAGCACTATCCTTAAATGCTCTCGATTCTAACCCTGACCCTAAACCTAACCCTAACCCTAACCCTAACCCTAAATGCACTAAATTCTAACCATAACTCTAACCCTAAATGTGCTCGATTCAAACCCTAACACTAAATCGTCAATTTGAACACTAACCCAAAGCCTGAATAAACTCGATTCTGATCGAAAATGCAATCCGGACCCTAAGCCTAAACCTAAACCTCGATTCTACCAACACAAACCTTAACCTTAATCCTAACCCTACCCCTATCACTAGCCCTAAAAGCACTTTAACCCTAACCCTCACCCTAACGCTAACACTAAAACTGTGCTTGATTCTAACCCTAACCCTCACCCTAAGCCTAACCCGAAGCCTAACCCTCGATTCTACGAAAGCTAACCCTAAACCTAAGTCTAACCCTAACACTATCCTTAAATGCACTCGATTCTAACCCTCACCCTAAACATAACCGTAACCATAAGCCTAAGCCTAACCCTAAATGCACTGAATTCTAACCAGAACTCTAACTGTAATGTTCTTGATTCTAACCCTAACACTAATTCGTCAATCTCAACAGTAACCTTCAGCCTAAATGCACTCGATTCTAACCCAAAAGGCAATCCTGACCCTAAGCCTAAGCCTGAACTTCAATTCTACCAACAAAAACCCTAACCCTAATCCTAACCCTACTCCTACCCCTACCCCTGAATGCCCTCTAACCCTAACCCTAACCCTAACCTTAACATTAAAAATGCCCTTGATTCTAACCCTAACCCTAACCCGAACCCTAACCCTAACCTAAACCCTAACCCTAACCGTCGATTCTAAGAAATCTAACCCTAACCAAACTCTAACCCTAACACTATCCTTAAATGCACTCGATTCTAACACTCACCCTAAACATAACCGTTATCCTAACCCTATCCCTAACCCTAAATGCACTGCATTCCAACCATAACTCTATCCCTAATGTGCTCGATTCTAACCCTAATACTAAATCGTCAATCTCAACACTAACTCAAACCCTAAATGCACTCGATACTAACCCAAAAGGCAATCCTGCCCTTAGCCTAACCTTAAATCTCGATTCTACCAACACAAACCTTAAGACTAATCCTAACCCTACTCCTACCCCTACCCCTGAATGCCCTCTAACCCTAACCCTAACCCCAATCATAACACTAAAATTGCGCCTGATTCTAACCCTAACCCTAACGGTAACCCTAACCCGAACACTAACCCTCGATTCTACGAAAGCTAAACCTAAACCTAACTCTAACCCTAACACTATCCTTAAATGCACTCGATTCTAACACTCACCCTAAACATAACCGTTATCCTAACCCTATCCCTAACCCTAAATGCACTGCATTCTAACCATAACTCTAACACCAATGTGCTCGATTCTAACCCTAATACTTAATCGTCAATCTCAACACTAACTTTAACCCTAAATGCACTCGATTCTAACCCAAAGGCAATCCTGACCCTTAGCCTAACCTTAAACCTCAATTCCACCAACACAAACCTTAAGACTAATCCTAACCCTACTCCTACCCCTACCCCTAAATGCACTCTAAGCCATACCCTAACCCCAACCATAACACTAAAATTGCGCCTGATTCTAACTAACTCTAACGCTAACCTTAACCCGAAGCCTAACCCTCTATTCTACGAAAGCTAACCCTAAACCGGACTCTGACCTTAACACTATCCTTAAATGCACTCGATTCTAACCCTCACCCTAAACGTAACCGTAACCCTAAGCCTAAGCCTAACCCTAAATGGACAGGATTCTAACCACAACTCTAACTGTAATGTTCTTGATTCTAACCCTAACACTAATTCGTCAATCTCAACAGTAACCTTAAACCTAAATGCACTCGATTCTAACCCAAAAGGCAATCCTGACCCTGAGCCTAACCCTAAACCTCGATTCTACCAACACTAACCCTAACCTTAATTCGAACCGTGCCCCAACCCCTACCGCTAAATGCACTCTAACCATTCCACTAAGCCTAACACTAACCGTAACCCTAACGAATTCTAACCATAACTCTATCCCTAAATGGGCTTGATTCTAACGCTAAAACTAAATCGTCAATTTCAACAGTATTCCTAAGCCTAAATGCACTGGATTCTAACCCAACAGCCATTCCTCACCCTAAGCCTATCCCTAAACTTCGATTCTACCAACACAAACCTTAACCCTAATCCTAACCCTACTCCTACCCCTACCCCTAAATGCACTCTAAGCCATACCCTAACGAAAACCAGAACAGCAAAAATGCGCCTGATTCTAACCCTAACCCTAACCCTAAGCCTAACCTTGAGCCTAACCCTCGATTCTATGAAAGCGAACGCTAAACCTAACTCTAACCCTAGCACTATCCTTAAATGCTCTCGATTCTAACCCTGACCCTAAACCTAACCCTAACCCTAACCCTAACCCTAAATGCACTAAATTCTAACCATAACTCTAACCCTAAATGTGCTCGATTCAAACCCTAACACTAAATCGTCAATTTGAACACTAACCCAAAGCCTGAATAAACTCGATTCTGATCGAAAATGCAATCCGGACCCTAAGCCTAAACCTAAACCTCGATTCTACCAACACAAACCTTAACCTTAATCCTAACCCTACCCCTATCACTAGCCCTAAAAGCACTTTAACCCTAACCCTCACCCTAACGCTAACACTAAAACTGTGCTTGATTCTAACCCTAACCCTCACCCTAAGCCTAACCCGAAGCCTAACCCTCGATTCTACGAAAGCTAACCCTAAACCTAAGTCTAACCCTAACACTATCCTTAAATGCACTCGATTCTAACCCTCACCCTAAACATAACCGTAACCATAAGCCTAAGCCTAACCCTAAATGCACTGAATTCTAACCAGAACTCTAACTGTAATGTTCTTGATTCTAACCCTAACACTAATTCGTCAATCTCAACAGTAACCTTCAGCCTAAATGCACTCGATTCTAACCCAAAAGGCAATCCTGACCCTAAGCCTAAGCCTGAACTTCAATTCTACCAACAAAAACCCTAACCCTAATCCTAACCCTACTCCTACCCCTACCCCTGAATGCCCTCTAACCCTAACCCTAACCCTAACCTTAACATTAAAAATGCCCTTGATTCTAACCCTAACCCTAACCCGAACCCTAACCCTAACCTAAACCCTAACCCTAACCGTCGATTCTAAGAAATCTAACCCTAACCAAACTCTAACCCTAACACTATCCTTAAATGCACTCGATTCTAACACTCACCCTAAACATAACCGTTATCCTAACCCTATCCCTAACCCTAAATGCACTGCATTCCAACCATAACTCTATCCCTAATGTGCTCGATTCTAACCCTAATACTAAATCGTCAATCTCAACACTAACTCAAACCCTAAATGCACTCGATACTAACCCAAAAGGCAATCCTGCCCTTAGCCTAACCTTAAATCTCGATTCTACCAACACAAACCTTAAGACTAATCCTAACCCTACTCCTACCCCTACCCCTGAATGCCCTCTAACCCTAACCCTAACCCCAATCATAACACTAAAATTGCGCCTGATTCTAACCCTAACCCTAACGGTAACCCTAACCCGAACACTAACCCTCGATTCTACGAAAGCTAAACCTAAACCTAACTCTAACCCTAACACTATCCTTAAATGCACTCGATTCTAACACTCACCCTAAACATAACCGTTATCCTAACCCTATCCCTAACCCTAAATGCACTGCATTCTAACCATAACTCTAACACCAATGTGCTCGATTCTAACCCTAATACTTAATCGTCAATCTCAACACTAACTTTAACCCTAAATGCACTCGATTCTAACCCAAAGGCAATCCTGACCCTTAGCCTAACCTTAAAGCTCAATTCCACCAACACAAACCTTAAGACTAATCCTAACCCTACTCCTACCCCTACCCCTAAATGCACTCTAAGCCATACCCTAACCCCAACCATAACACTAAAATTGCGCCTGATTCTAACTAACTCTAACGCTAACCTTAACCCGAAGCCTAACCCTCTATTCTACGAAAGCTAACCCTAAACCGGACTCTGACCTTAACACTATCCTTAAATGCACTCGATTCTAACCCTCACCCTAAACGTAACCGTAACCCTAAGCCTAAGCCTAACCCTAAATGGACAGGATTCTAACCACAACTCTAACTGTAATGTTCTTGATTCTAACCCTAACACTAATTCGTCAATCTCAACAGTAACCTTAAACCTAAATGCACTCGATTCTAACCCAAAAGGCAATCCTGACCCTGAGCCTAACCCTAAACCTCGATTCTACCAACACTAACCCTAACCTTAATTCGAACCGTGCCCCAACCCCTACCGCTAAATGCACTCTAACCATTCCACTAAGCCTAACACTAACCGTAACCCTAACGAATTCTAACCATAACTCTATCCCTAAATGGGCTTGATTCTAACGCTAAAACTAAATCGTCAATTTCAACAGTATTCCTAAGCCTAAATGCACTGGATTCTAACCCAACAGCCATTCCTCACCCTAAGCCTATCCCTAAACTTCGATTCTACCAACACAAACCTTAACCCTAATCCTAACCCTACTCCTACCCCTACCCCTAAATGCACTCTAAGCCATACCCTAACGAAAACCAGAACAGCAAAAATGCGCCTGATTCTAACCCTAACCCTAACCCTAAGCCTAACCTTGAGCCTAACCCTCGATTCTATGAAAGCGAACGCTAAACCTAACTCTAACCCTAGCACTATCCTTAAATGCTCTCGATTCTAACCCTGACCCTAAACCTAACCCTAACCCTAACCCTAACCCTAAATGCACTAAATTCTAACCATAACTCTAACCCTAAATGTGCTCGATTCAAACCCTAACACTAAATCGTCAATTTGAACACTAACCCAAAGCCTGAATAAACTCGATTCTGATCGAAAATGCAATCCGGACCCTAAGCCTAAACCTAAACCTCGATTCTACCAACACAAACCTTAACCTTAATCCTAACCCTACCCCTATCACTAGCCCTAAAAGCACTTTAACCCTAACCCTCACCCTAACGCTAACACTAAAACTGTGCTTGATTCTAACCCTAACCCTCACCCTAAGCCTAACCCGAAGCCTAACCCTCGATTCTACGAAAGCTAACCCTAAACCTAAGTCTAACCCTAACACTATCCTTAAATGCACTCGATTCTAACCCTCACCCTAAACATAACCGTAACCATAAGCCTAAGCCTAACCCTAAATGCACTGAATTCTAACCAGAACTCTAACTGTAATGTTCTTGATTCTAACCCTAACACTAATTCGTCAATCTCAACAGTAACCTTCAGCCTAAATGCACTCGATTCTAACCCAAAAGGCAATCCTGACCCTAAGCCTAAGCCTGAACTTCAATTCTACCAACAAAAACCCTAACCCTAATCCTAACCCTACTCCTACCCCTACCCCTGAATGCCCTCTAACCCTAACCCTAACCCTAACCTTAACATTAAAAATGCCCTTGATTCTAACCCTAACCCTAACCCGAACCCTAACCCTAACCTCAACCCTAACCCTAACCGTCGATTCTAAGAAATCTAACCCTAACCAAACTCTAACCCTAACACTATCCTTAAATGCACTCGATTCTAACACTCACCCTAAACATAACCGTTATCCTAACCCTATCCCTAACCCTAAATGCACTGCATTCCAACCATAACTCTATCCCTAATGTGCTCGATTCTAACCCTAATACTAAATCGTCAATCTCAACACTAACTCAAACCCTAAATGCACTCGATACTAACCCAAAAGGCAATCCTGCCCTTAGCCTAACCTTAAATCTCGATTCTACCAACACAAACCTTAAGACTAATCCTAACCCTACTCCTACCCCTACCCCTGAATGCCCTCTAACCCTAACCCTAACCCCAATCATAACACTAAAATTGCGCCTGATTCTAACCCTAACCCTAACGGTAACCCTAACCCGAACACTAACCCTCGATTCTACGAAAGCTAAACCTAAACCTAACTCTAACCCTAACACTATCCTTAAATGCACTCGATTCTAACACTCACCCTAAACATAACCGTTATCCTAACCCTATCCCTAACCCTAAATGCACTGCATTCTAACCATAACTCTAACACCAATGTGCTCGATTCTAACCCTAATACTTAATCGTCAATCTCAACACTAACTTTAACCCTAAATGCACTCGATTCTAACCCAAAGGCAATCCTGACCCTTAGCCTAACCTTAAACCTCAATTCCACCAACACAAACCTTAAGACTAATCCTAACCCTACTCCTACCCCTACCCCTAAATGCACTCTAAGCCATACCCTAACCCCAACCATAACACTAAAATTGCGCCTGATTCTAACTAACACTAACGCTAACCTTAACCCGAAGCCTAACCCTCTATTCTACGAAAGCTAACCCTAAACCGGACTCTGACCTTAACACTATCCTTAAATGCACTCGATTCTAACCCTCACCCTAAACGTAACCGTAACCCTAAGCCTAAGCCTAACCCTAAATGGACAGGATTCTAACCACAACTCTAACTGTAATGTTCTTGATTCTAACCCTAACACTAATTCGTCAATCTCAACAGTAACCTTAAACCTAAATGCACTCGATTCTAACCCAAAAGGCAATCCTGACCCTGAGCCTAACCCTAAACCTCGATTCTACCAACACTAACCCTAACCTTAATTCGAACCGTGCCCCAACCCCTACCGCTAAATGCACTCTAACCATTCCACTAAGCCTAACACTAACCGTAACCCTAACGAATTCTAACCATAACTCTATCCCTAAATGGGCTTGATTCTAACGCTAAAACTAAATCGTCAATTTCAACAGTATTCCTAAGCCTAAATGCACTGGATTCTAACCCAACAGCCATTCCTCACCCTAAGC
>NW_027325239.1:0-64890 GCF_028372415.1 Notamacropus eugenii | reverse complement strand
GGGTTACGGTTTGTGGTGGTAGAATCGACGTTTAGGGTTAGGCTTAGTGTCAGGATTGCCTTTTGGGTTAGAATCGAGAACATTCCGGGTTAGAGTTAGTGATGAGATTGACGATTTAGTGTTAGGGTTAGAATCGAGCACATTAGGGTTAGCGTTATAGTTAGAATTCGTTAGGGTTAGGGTTAGGGTTAGGGGTAGGGTAGGGGTTAGAATCATGCGCAATTCTTAGTGTTCCGGGTAGGATTAGGGGCTAGGGTTAGAGTGAATTTTACAGGTAGGGGGTAGCGGTAGGATTAGGATTTGGATTAGGGTTTAGTGATGGTGGAATCGAGGTTTTCGGTTTAGTCTTAGGGTCAGGATTGCATTTTGGATCAGAAACCGAGTGTATTTAGGCTTTGGGGTTAGAGTTCAGATTAAACGATTTAGTTGTTAGGGTTTGAATCGAGCACATTTAGGGTTAGAGTTATGGTTACAATTCAGTGCATTTAGGGTTAGGGTTAGGGTCAGGGTTAGTGTTAGGGTTAGGTTTGGGGTCAGGGTTAGAATCGAGTGCATTTAAGGTTAGGGTTAGGGTTGGGGTTAGTTTTTAGTATTACCTTTGATGAAATCGAGGGTTAGGGCTGGGTTAGGGTCAGGGTTAGGGTTAGTATTACAATCAAGCACATTTTTAGTGTTTACGGTTAGGGTGAGGGTTTCGGTTGAAGTGCTTTCTAGGGCTAATGGTAGGGGTAAGGTTAGGATTAGGGTTAGGGTTAGTGTTGGTAGAATCGAGGTTTAAAGTTAGGCTTAGGGTTGAGATTGACTTTTGGGTTAGAAATCGAGTGCATTTAGGCTTAGGGTTAGTGTTGAAATTGGACGATTTAGTGTTAGGGTTAAAATCGAGCACATTTAGGGTTAAAGTTTTGGTTAGAATTCGTTAGGGTTAGGGTTAATGTTAGGGTTAGGGGTAGGGTTAGAGTGCATTTAGGGGTAGGGGGTAGGGGTAGGGTTAGGATTAGGGTTAGGGTTTGTCTTGGTAGAATCGAGGTTTAGGGTAAGGCTTAGGGTCAGCATTTCATTTGGGGGTCAGAATTGAGTGCATTTAGGCTTCGGGTTAGTGTTGAGATGGACAATTTAGTGTTAGGGTTAGAATTCGATCACATTTAGGTTTAGAGTTATGGTTAGAATCCAGTGCATTTAGGGTTAGGGTTAGGGTTACTGTTAGGGTTAGGGTTATGTTTAGGGTCAGGGTTAGAATCGAGTGCATTTAAGGATGGTGTTAGGGTGAGAGTTAGGTTTGAGGGTTAGCTTTTGTAGAATCGAGGGTTAGGGTTAGGGTTAGGGTTCGGGTTAGAATCAGGCGCATTTTTAGTGTTAGGGTTAAGGTTAGGGTTAGTTTTAGAGTGCATTTAGGGGTAGGGGTTATGGTTAGGGTTAAGGTTAATGTTGGTAGAATCGAAGTTTTAGGGTTAGGCTTAGGGTCAGGATTGCCTTTTGGGTTAGAATCGAGTGCATTTAGGGTTAGAGTTAGTGTTGAGATTGACGATTTAGGGTTAGGCTTAGGAATTGAGCACATAAGGATTAGAGTTGTGGTTAGAATCCAGTGCATTTAGGGATAGGGTTAGGGTTAGGGTTATTAGGGTCAGGATTAGAATCAAGAGCATTTACGGAGAGTGTTAGGGTTAGAGTTAGGTTTAGGGTTAGGTTTCGTAGAATCAAGGGTTAGAGTTACGGTTCAGGTTAGAATCAAGCGCATTTTTAGTGTTAGGGTTGGGGTTAGGGTTAGGGTTAGAGTGCATATAGAGGTAGGGATAGGAGTAGCGTTAGGATTAGCGTTAGGGTTTGTGTTGGTGGAATCGAGGTTTAGGGTTAGGCTTAAGGTTCAGGATTGCCTTTTGGGTTAGAATCGAGTGCCTTTAGGGTTAGAGTTAGTGTTGAGATTGACGATATAGTGTTAGGGTTAGAATCGAGCACATTTAAGATTAGAGTTATGGTTAGAATTCGTTAGGGGTAAGTTTTAGGGTTAGGGGTAGGGTAGGGGTTAGAATCACGCGCATTCTTTATGTTAGGGGTAGGATTAGGGTTAGGGTTGGAGTGAATTTAGAGGTAGGGGTAGCGGAAGGATTAGGATTTGTGTTAGGGTTAGTGATGGTAGAATCGAGGGTTTAGGGTTAGGCTTAGGGTCAGGATTGCCTTTTTGGGTTAGAATCGAGTGCCTTTAGGGTTAGAGTTAGTGTTGAGATTGACGATATAGTGTTAGGGCTTAGAATTGAGAACATTTAGGGTTAGAGTTATGGTTAGAATCCAGTGCATTTAGGGATAGGGTTAGGGTTAGGGTTATTTGGGTCAGTATTAGAATCGAGAGCATTTAAGGAGAGTGTTAGGGTTAGAGTTAGGTTTAGGGTTAGGTTTCGTAGAATTGAGGGTTAAGGTTAGGGTTAGGGTTAGTGTTCGGGTTAGAATCAAGCACATTTTTAGTGTTAGGGTTGGGGTTAGGGTTAGGGTTAGAGTGCATATAGAGGTAGGGATAGGAGTAGGGTTAGGATTAGGGTTAGGATTTGTGTTGGTAGAATCGAGGTTTACGGTTAGGCTTACGGTCAAGATTGCCTTTTGGGTTTTAATCGAGTGCATTTAGAGTAAGGGTTCGTGTTGATATTGACGACTTAGTGTTAGGGTTGCAATGGAGCACATTAGGGTTAGAGTTATGGTTAGAAACCAGTGCATTTAGGATTAGGGTTAGGGTTAGGGTTATGTTTAGGGTGAGGGTTAGAGTCGAATGCATTTAAGGGTAGTCTTACGGTTAGAGTCAGGTTTAGGGTTAGCTTTCGTAGAATCGAGGGTTAGAGATAGGGTTAGGGTTAGGTTTAGGGTTCGGGTTAGAATCAAGCGCATTTTTAGTATTAAGGTTGGGGTTAGGGTTAGGATTAGAGTTCATTTAGGGATAGGGGTAGCAGTATGATTAGGATTAGGGTTACGGTTTGTGGTGGTAGAATCGAGGCTTAGGGTTAGGCTTAGGGTCAGGATTGCCTTTTGGGTTAGAATCGAGTGCATTCCGGGTTAGAGTTAGTGATGAGATTGACGATTTAGTGTTAGGGGTAGAATCGAGCACATGTAGGGTTAGAGTTATGGTTAGAATTCCTTAGCGTTAGGGTTAGGGTTAGGGGTAGTGTAGGGATTAGAATCACTCGCATTCTTAATGTTCGGGGTAGGGTTAGCTTTAGGGTTGGAGTGAATTTAGAGGTAGGGGTAGCGGTAGGATTAGGATTTGGGTTAGGGTTAGTGATGGTAGAATCGAGGTTTCGTTTTAGGCTTAGGGTCAGGATTGCATTTTGGATCAGAACCGAGTGTAGTTAGGCTTTGGGTTAGTCTTGAAATTGACGATTTAGTGTTAGGGTTTGAATCGAGCACATTTAGGGTTAGAGTTAAGGTTAGAATTCAGTGCATTTAGGGTTCGGGTTAGGTTTAGGGTTAGGTTTATTGTCAGGGTTAGAATCGAGTGCATTTAAGGTTAGGGTTAGGGTTAGGGTTAGTTTTAGGGTTAGCTTTGGTGGAGTCGAGGGTTAGGGTTGAGTTAGGGTTAGCGTTAGGGTTAGGGTTAGAATCAAGCACATTTTTAGTGTTAGGTTTAGGGTGAGGGTTAGGTTTGAAGTGCTTTTAGGGCTAGTGGTAGAGGTAGGGTTAGGATTTGGGTTAAGGTTATTGTTGGTAGAATCGAGGTTTAAAGTTAGGGTTAGGGTTAAGATTGCCTTTTGGGTTACAATCGAGTGCATTTAGAGTAAGGGTTAGTGTTGAGATTGACGACTTAGTGTTAGGGTTACAATGGAGCACATTTGGGTTAGAGTTATTGTTAGAATCCAGTGCCTTTAGGGTTAGCGTTAGGGTTAGGGTTAGGGGTAGGATAGGGGTTAGAATCACGTGCATTTTTAGTGTTAGTGTTAGGGTTAGGGTTAGGGTTAGAGTGCATTTTGAGGTAGGGGTAGCGGTAGGATGAGGGTTTGGGTTAGGGTTAGTGATGGTAGTATCGTGGTTTAGGTTTGGGCTTAGGGTCAGGATTGCATTTGGGCTCAGAATTGAGTGCATTTAGGCTTAGGATTAGTGTTGAGATGGACGATTTAGTGTTAGGCTTCAAACTGAGCACATTAGGGTTAGAGTTATGGTTAGAATCCAGTGCATTTAGGGTTAGGGTTAGGGTTAGGGTTATGTTTAGGGTGAGGGTTAGAGTCGAGCTCATTTAAGGGTAGTCTTAGGGCTAGAGTTAGTTTTAGGGTTAGCTTTCGTAGAATCGAGGGTTAGAGTTAGAGTTAGGGTTAGGGTTAGGGTTCGGGTTAGAATCAAGCGCATTTTTAGTATTAGGGTTGGGGTTAGGGTTAGGATTAGAGTGCATTTAGGGGTAGGGGTAGGAGTAGGGTTAGGATTAGGGTTACGGTTTGTGGTGGTATAATCAAGATTTAGGGTCAGGCTTAGGGTCAGGATTGCATTTTGGATTAGAATAGAGTGTATTTAGGCTTTGGGTTAGTGTTCAGATTGACGATTTAGTGTTAGGGTTTGAATCGAGGACATTTAGGGTTAGAGCTATATATACATTTCAGTGCATTTAGGGTTAGGGTTAGGGTCAGGGTTAGGGTTAGGGTTAGGTTTAGGGTCAGGGTTAGAATCGAGTGCATTTAAGGTTAGGGATAGGGTTAGGGTTAGTTTTAGTGTTAACTTTGCTAGAATCGAGGGTTAGGGTTGGGTTAGGGTCAGGGTTAGGGTTCGGGTTAGAATCAAGCGCCTTTTTAGTATTAGGGGTAGGGTTAGGGTTAGGATTCGAGTGCATTTAGGGGTAGGGGTAGGAGTAGGGTTAGGATTAGGGTTACGGTTTGTGGTGGTAGAATCGAGGTTTAGGGTTAGGCTTAGCGTCAGGATTGCCTTTTGGGTTAGAATCGAGTGCATTCCAGGTTAGAGTTAGTGATGAGATTGACGATTTAGTGTTAGGGTTTGAATCGAGTACATTTAGGGTTAGAGTTATGGTTACAATTCAGTGCATTTAGGGTTAGGGTTAGGATTAGGGTTAGGATTAGGATTAGGTTTAGGGTCAGGGTTAGAATGGAGTGCATTTAAGGTTAGGGTTAGGGTTAGGATAAGTTTTAGTGTTAACTTTGGTAGAATCGAGGGTTAGGGTTGGGTTAGGGTCAGGATTAGGGTTAGGGTTAGAATCAAGCACATTTTTAGTGTTAGGGTTAGGGTGAGTGTTAGGGTTGAAGTGCTTCTAGGGCTAGTGGTAGGGGTAGGGTTAAGATTAGGGTTAGGGTTAGTGTTGGTAGAATCGAGGTTTAAAGTTAATCTTAGGGTTAAGATTGCCTTTTGGGTTAGAATCGAGTGCATTTAGGCTTAGGGTTAGTGTTGAAATTGACGATTTAGTGTTAGGGTGAGAATCGAGCACATTTAGGGTTATAGTTTTGGATAGAATTCGTTAGGGTTAGGGTTAGTGTTAGGGTTAGGGGTAGGGTTAGAGTGCATTTAGGGGTAGGGGTAGGTGTAGGGGTAGAATTAGGGTTAGGGTTTGTGTTCGTAGAATCGAGGTTTAGGGTAAGACTTAGGGTCAGGATTTCATTTGGAGTCAGAATTGAGTGCATTTAAGCTTAAGGTTAGTGTTGAGATGCACGATTTAGTCTTAGGGTTAGAATCGAACACATTTAGGTTTAGAGTTAAGGTTAGAATCCAGTGCATTTAGGGTTAGGGTTAGGGTCAGGGTTAGGGTTAGGGTTAGGGTTATGTTTAGGGTCAGGGTTAGAATCGAGTGCGTTTAAGGATGGTGTTAGGGGGAGAGTTAGGTTTAGGGTTAGCTTTCGTAGAATCGAGGCTTAGGGTTAGGGTTAGGGTTAGAGTTCGGGTTCGGGTAAGAATCAAGCGCATTTTTAGTGTTAGGTTTAACGTTAGCATGAGTTTTAGAGTGCATTTCGGGGTACGGGTTAGGGTTAGGGTTAATGTTGGTAGAATCGAAGTTTAGGGTTAGGCTTAGGGTCAGGATTGCCTTTTGGGTTAGAATCGAGTCTATTTAGGGTTAGAGTTAGTGTTGACATGGACGATTTAGTGTTAGGCTTAGAATCGAGCACATTTAGGGTTATAGTTTTGGTTAGAATTCGTTAGGGTTACTCTTAGGGTTAGGGGTAGGGTTAGGGTGCATTTAGGGGTAGGGATAGGTGTAGGGTTAGGATTAGGGTTAGGGTTTGTGTTGGTAGAATCGAGGTTTAGGGTAAGGCTTAGGGTCAGGATTACATTTGGGGTCAGAATTCAGTGCATTTAGGCTTAGGGTTAGTGTTGAGATGGACGATTTAGTGTTAGCGTTAGAATCGAACACATTTAGGTTTAGAGTTATGATTAGAATCCAGTGCATTTAGCCTTAGGGTTAGGGTTTGGGTTAGGGTTAGGGTTATGTTTAGGGTTAGGGTTAGAATTGAGTGCATTTAAGGATGGTGTTAGGGTGAGAGTTAGGTTGAGGGTTAGCTTTCGTAGAATCGAGGGTTAGGCTTAGAGTTAGGGTTCGGGTTAGAATCAGGCGCATTTTAAGTGTTAGCGTTAAGGTTAGGGTTAGTTTTAGAGTGCGTTTAGGGTTAGGGATTAGGGTTTGGGTTAGGGTTAATGTTGGTAGAATCGAAGTTTAGGGTTAGGCTTAGGGTCAGGATTGCCTTTTGGGTTAGAATCGAGTGCATTCCGGGTTAGAGTTAGTGATGAGATTGACGATTTAGTGTTAGGGTTAGAATCGAGCACATTTCAGGTTAGAGGTATGGTTAGAATTCGTTAGGGGTAGGGTTAGGGTTAGGGGTAGGGTAGGGGTTAGAATCACGCGCATTCTTAGTGTTAGGGGTAGGATTAGGCTTAGGGTTAGAGTGAATTTAGAGGTAGGAGTAGCGGTAGGATTAGGATTTGGGTTAGGGTTAGTGATGGGAGAATCGAGGTTTAGGTTTAGGCTTAGGGTCAGGATTGCATTTTGGATCAGAATCGAGTGTTTTTAGGCTTTGGGTTAGTGTTCAGATTGACGATTTAGTGTTAGGGTTTTAATCGAGATTATTTAGGGTTAGAGTTATGGTTACAATTCAGTGCATTTAGGGTTAGGGTTAGGTTCAGGGTTAGGGTTAGGGTTAGGTTTAGGGTCAGGGTTAGAATCGAGTGCATTTAAGGTTAGGGTTAGGGTTAGGGTTAGTTTTAGGGTTAGCTTTGGTAGAATCGAGGGTTAGGGTTGGCTTAGGATCAGGGTTAGGGTTAGGGTTAGAATCAAGCACATTTTCAGTGTTAGGGTTAGGGTGAGGCTTAGGGTTGAAGGGCTTTTAGGGCTAGTGGTAGTGGTCGGGTTAGGATTAGGGTTAGGGTTATTGTTGGTAGAATCGAGGTTTAAAGTTAGGCTTAGCATTAAGATTGCCTTTTGAGTTAGAATCGAGTGCATTTAGGCTTAGGGTTAGTGTTCAACTTGACGATTTAGTGTTAGGGTTTGAATCGAGCACATTTAGGGTTAGAGTTATGGTTAGAATTCAGTGCATTTAGTGTTAGGGTTAGGCTTAGGGTTAGGGTTAGAGTTAGGTTTAGGGTCAGGGTTTGAATCGAGTGCATTTAATGTTAGGGTTAGGGTTAGAGGTAGTTTTAGGGTTAGTTTTGGTAGAATCGTGGGTTAGGGTTGGTTAGGGTCAGGGTTAGGGTTAGGGTTGGAATCAAACAGATTTGTAGTGTTAGATTTAGGGTGAGGCTTAGGGTTGAAGTGCTTTTAGGGCTAGTGGTAGGGGTAGGGTTAGGATTAGGGTTAGGGTTAGTGTTGGTAGAATCGAGGTTTAAAGTTAGGCTTAGGGTCAAAATCGCCTTTTGGGTTAGAATCGAGTGCACTTAGGCTTAGGGTTAGTGTTGAAATTGACGATTTAGTGTTAGGATTAGAGTCGAGCACATTTAGGGTTATAGTTTTGTTTAGAATTCGTTAGGGTTAGGGTTAGTGTTAGGGGTAGGGGTAGGGTTAGAGTGCATTTAGGGGTAGGGCTAGTGGTAGGGTTAGGATTAGGGTTAGGGTTTGTCTTGGTAGAATCGAGGTTTAGGGTAAGGCTTAGGGTCAAGATTACATTTGGTCTCAGAATTGAGTGCATTTAGGCTTAGGGTTAGTGTTGAGATGGAACATTTAGTGTTAGGGTTAGAATCGACCACATTTATGTTTAGAGTTATGGTTAGAATCCAGTGCAATTAGGATTAGGATTAGGGTTAGGGTTAGGTTTGTGTTTAGGGTCAGGGTTAGAATGGAGTGCATTTAAGGATGGTGTTAGGGTGAGAGTTAGGTTGAGGGTTAGCTTTCGTAGAATCGAGGGTTAGGGTTAGGGTTAGGGTTAGAGTTAGGGTTCGGGTTAGAATCAGGCGCATTTTTAGTGTTAGGGTTAAGGTTAGGGTTAGTTTTAGAGTGCATTTAGGGGTAGGGCTTAGGGTTAGGGTTATGGTTAATGTTGGTAGAATCGAAGTTTAGGGTTAGGCTTAGGGTCAGGATTGCCTTTTGGGTTAGAATCGAGTGCATTTAAGGATGGTGTTAGGGTGAGAGTTAGTTTGAGGGTTAGAATCAAGCGCATTTTTCGTGTTAGGGTTAAGGTTAGGGTTAGTTTTAGAGTGCATGTAGGGATAGGGCTTAGGGTTAGGGTTAGGGTTAATGTTGGTAGAATCGAAGTTTAGGGTTAGGCTTAGGGTCAGAATTGCCTTTTGGGTGAGAATCGAGTGCATTTAGGGTTAGAGTTAGTGTTGTGATTGAAGATTTAGTGTTAGGCTTAGAATTGAGCACATTAGGGTTAGAGTTATGGTTAGAATCCAGTGCATTTAGGGATAGGGTTAGGGTTAGGGTTATTAGGGTCAGGATTGGAATCGAGAGCATTTAAGGACAGTGTTCGGGTCAGAGTAAGGTTTACGGTTAGGTTTCGTAGAATCTAGGGTTAGGGTTAGGCTTAGGGTTGGAATCAAGCACATTTTTAGTGTTAGGGTTAGGCTGAGGCTTAGGGTTGAAGTGCTTTTAGGGCTAGTGGTAGGGGTAGGGTTAGGATTAGGGTTAGGGTTTGTGTTGGTAGAATCGAGGTGTAAAGTTAGGCTTAGGGTTAAGATTGCCTTTTGGGTTAGAATCGAGTGCATTTAGGCTTAGGGTTAGTGTTGAAATTGACTATTTAGTGTTAGGGTTAGAATCGAGCACATTTAGTTATAGTTTTGGTTAGAATTCGTTAGGGTTAGGGTTAGCGTTAGGGTTAGGGGTAGGGTTAGATTGCATTTAGTGGTAGGGGTCGGGGTAGGGTTAGGATTAGGGTTAGGGTTTGTCTTGGTAGAATCGAGGTTTAGGGTAAGGCTTAGGGTCAGGATTACATTTGGGCTCAAAATTGAGTGCATTTAGGCTTAGGGTTGTGTAGAGATGGACGATTAAGTGTTAGGGTTAGAATAGAACACATTTAGGTTTAGAATTATGCTTAGAATCCAGTGCATTTAGGGTTAGGGTTCGGGTTAGGGTTAGGGTTAGGGTTATGTTTTGGGTCAGGGTTGGAATCGAGTGCATCAAAGGATGGTGTTAGGGTGAGAGTTAGATTGAGGGTTAGTTATCATAGAATCGAGGGTTAGGGTTAGGGTTAGGGTTCGGGTTAGAATCAAGCGCATTTTTAGTGTTAGGGTTAAGGTTAAGGTTAATTTTAGAGTGCATTTAGGGGTAGGGGTTAGGGTTAGGGTTAGGGTTAGGGTTAATGTTGGTAGAATCGAAGTTTAGGGTTAGGCTTAGGGTGAGGATTGCCTTTTGAGTTAGAATCGAGTGCATTTAGGGTTAGAGTTAGTGTTGCGATTGACGATTTAGTGTTAGGCTTAGAATTGAGCACATTAGGGTTAGAGTTATGGTTAGAATCCAGTGCATTTAGGGATAGGGTTAGGGTTAGGGTTATTAGGGTCAGGATTCGAATCAAGAGCATTTACGGAGAGTTTTAGGTTAGAGTTAGGTTTAGGGTTAGGTTTTGTAGAATCAAGGGTTAGGGTTAGGGTTAGGGTTAGAATCAAGCGCATTTTTAGTGTTAGGGTTGGGGTTAGGGTTAGGGTTAGAGTGCATATAGAGGTAGGAATAGGAGTAGGGTTAGAATTAGGGTTAGCGTTTGTGTTGGTAGAATCGAGGTTTAGGGTTAGGGTTACGGTGAAGATTGCCTTTTGGGTTACAATCGAGTGCATTTAGAGTAAGGGTTAGTGTTGAGATTGACAACTTAGTGTTAGGGTTACAATGGAGCATATTAGGGTTAGAGTTATGGTTAGAATCCAGTGCATTTAGGGTTAGGGTTAGGGTTAGGGTTATGTTTAGGGTGAGGGTTCGAGTCGAGTGCATTTAAGGGTAGTCTTAGGGTGAGAGTTAGGTTTAGGCTTAGCTTTCGTAGGATCGAGGGTTAGGGTTAGGGTTAGGGTTAGGGTTCGGTTTAGAATCAAGTGCATTTTTAGTATTAGGTTTGGGGTTAGGGTTAGGATTAGAGTGCATTTAGGGGTAGGGGTAGAAGTAGGGTTAGGATTAGGGTTACGGTTTGTGGTGGTAGAATCGAGGTTTAGTGTTAGGCTTAATGTCAGGATTACCTTTAGGGTTAGAATCGAGTGCATTCCGGGTTAGAGTTAGTGATGAGATTGACAATTTAGTGTTAGGGGTAGAATCGAGCACATTTAGGGTTAGAGTTATGGTTAGATTTCGATAGGGTTAGGGTTTGGGTTAGGGGTAGGGTAGAGATTAGAATCACGCGCATTCTTAGTGTGAGGGGTGGGATTAGGGTTAGGGTTAGAGTGAATTTAGAGGTAGGGGTAGCGGTAGGATGAGGATTTGTATTAGGGTTAGTGATGGTAGAATCGAGGTTTCACGTTAGGCTTAGGGTCAGGATTGCATTTTTGATCAGAATCGAGTGTATTTAGGCTTTGGGTTAGTGTTCAAATTGACGATTTAGTGTTAGGGTTTGAATGGAGCACATTTAGGGTTAGAGTTATGGTTAGAATTCAGTGCATTTAAGGTTAGGGTTAGGGTGAGGGTTAGAATCAAGCGCATTTTTAGTGTTACGGGTAAGGTTAGGTTTAGTTTTAGAGTGCATTTAGGGGTAGTGGTTAGGGTTAGGGTTAGGGTTAATGTTGGTAGAATCGAAGTTTAAGGTTAGGCTTAGGGTCAGGATTGCCTTTTGGGTTAGAATCGAGTGCATTTAGGGTTAGAGTTAGTATGGAGATTGACGATTTAGTGTTAGGCTTAGAATTGAGCACATAAGTGTTAGAGTTACGGTTAGAATCCAGTGAATTTAGTGATAGGCTTAGGGTTAGGGTTATTAGGGTGAGGATTAGAATCAAGAGCATTTACGGAAAGTGGTAGGGTTAAAGTTAGGTTTAGGGTTAGGTTTCTTAGAATCAAGGGTTAGGGTTAGGGTTAGGGTTAGAATCAAGCGCATTTTTAGTGTTAGGATTAAGGTTAGGGTTAGTTTTAGAGTGCATTTAGGGGTAGGGTTAGGGTTAGGGTTAGGGTTAATGTTGGTAGAATCGAAGTTTAGGGTTAGGCTTAGGGTCAGGATTGCCTTTTGGGTTAGAAGCGAGTGCATTTAGGGTTAGAGTTAGTGTTGGGATTGACAATTTAGTGTTAGGCTCAGAATTGAGCACATTAGGGTTAGAGTTATGGTTAGAATCCAGTGCATTTAGGGATAGGGTTAGGGTTAGGGTTATTAGGGTGAGGATTAGAATCAAGAGCATTTACGGAGAGTGGTAGGGTTAGAGTTAGGTTTAGGGTTAGGTTTCGTAGAATGAAGGGTTAGGGTTAGGGTTAGGGTTAGAATCAAGCGCATTTTTAGTGTTAGGGTTGGGGTTAGGGTTAGGGTTAGAGTGCATATAGAGGTAGGGATAGGAGTAGGGTTAGGATTAGGGTTAGCGTTTGTGTTGGTAGAATCGAGGTTTAGGGTTAGGCTTACGGTCAAGATTGCCTTTTGGGTTACAATCGAGTGCATTTCGAGTAAGGGTTAGTGTTGAGATTGACGACTTAGTGTTAGGGTTACAATGGAGCACATTAGGGTTAGAGTTATGGTTAGAATCCAGTGCATTTAGGGTTAGGGTTAGGGTTAGGGTTATGTTTAGGGTGAGGGTTCAAGTCGAGTGCATTTAAGGGTAGTCTTAGGGTTAGAGTTAGGTTTAGGCTTAGCTTTCGTACAATCGAGGGTTAGAATTAGGGTTAGGGTTAGAATCAAGCGCATTTTTAGTGTTAGGGTTGTGGTTAGGGTTAGGATTAGAGTGCATTTAGGGGTAGGGGTAGGAGTAGGGTTAGGATTAGGGTTACGGTTTGTTGTGGTAGAATGGAGGTTTAGGGTCAGGCTTAGGGTCAGGATTGCATTTTGTGTTTGAATCGAGTGCATTCCGGGTTAGAGTTAGTGATGAGATTGACGATTTAGTGTTAGGGGTAGAATCGAGCACATTTAGGGTTAGAGTTATCGTTAGAATTCCTTAGTGTTGGGGTTAGGGGTAGGGGTAGGGTAGGGGTTAGAATCACGCGCGTTCTTAGTGTGAGGGGTGGGATTAGGGTTAGGGTTAGAGTGAATTTAGAGGTAGAGGTAGCGGTAGGATTAGGATTTGTATTAGGGTTAGTGATGGTAGAATCGAGGTTTCACGTTAGGCTTAGGGTCAGGACTGCATTTTGGATCAGAATCGAATGTATTTAGGCTTTGGGTTAGTATTCAAATTGACAATTTAGTGTTAGGGTTTGAATCGAGTACATTTAGGGTTAGAGTTATGGTTACAATTCAGTGCATTTAGGGTTAGGGTTAGGGGTTAGGGTTAGGGTTAGGTTTAGGGTTAGGGTTAGAATCGAGTGCATTTAAGGTTAGGGTTAGGGTTAGGGTTAGTTTTAGGGTTAACTTTGGTAGAATCGAGGGTTAGGGTTGGGTTAGGTTTAGGGTTAGGGTTAGGGTTAGAATCAAGCACATTGTTCGTGTTAGGGTTAGGGTGAGGGTTATGGTTGAAGTGCTTTTAGGGGTAGTGGTAGGGGTAGGGTTAGGATTAGCGTTAGGGTTAGTGTTGGTAGAATTGAGGTTTAAAGGTAGGGTTAAAATTGCTTTTGGGTTAGAATCGAGTGCATTTAGGCTTAGGGTTAGTGTTGAAATTGACGATTTAGTGTTAGGGTTAGAATCGAGCACATTTAGTTATAGTTTTGGTTAGAATTCGTTAGGGTTAGGGTTAGTGTTAGGGTTAGGGGTAGGGTTAGAGTGCTTTTAGGGGTAGGGCTAGGGGTAGGGTTAGGATTAGGGTTAGGGTTTGTCTTGGTAGAATCGAGGTTTAGGGTAAGGCTTAGGGTCAGGATTACATTTGGGCTCAGAATTGAGTGCATTTAGGCTTAGGGTTAGTGTTGAGATGGACGATTTAGTGTTAGGGTTAGAATTGCACATTTAGGTTTAGAGTTATGGTTAGAATCCAGTGCAATTAGGATTAGGGTTAGGGTTCGGGTTCGGGTTAGGGTTAGGGTTATGTTTTGGGTCAGGGTTAGAATCGAGTGCATCAAAGGATGGTGTTAGGGTGAGAGTTAGGTTGAGGGTTAGCTTTCGTAGAATCGAGGGTTAGGGTTAGGGTTAGGGTTCGGGTTAGAATCAGGCGCATTTTTAGTGTTAGGGTTAAGGTTAGGGTTAGTTTTAGAGTGCATTTAGGGGTAGGGGTTAGGGTTAGGGTTAGGGTTAATGTTGGTAGAATCGAAGTTTTGGGTTAGGCTTAGGGTCAGGATTGCCTTTTGGGTTAGAATCGAGTGCATTTAGGGTTAGAGTTAGTGTTGAGATTGACGATTTAGGGTTAGGCTTAGAATTGAGCACATAAGGATTAGAGTTGTGGTTAGAATCCAGTGCATTTAGGGATAGGGTTAGGGTTAGGGTTATTAGGGTCAGGATTAGAATCAAGAGCATTTACGGAGAGTGTTAGGGTTAGAGTTAGGTTTAGGGTTAGGTTTCGTAGAATCAAGGGTTAGGGTTAGGGTTAGGGTTAGAATCAAGCGCATTTTTAGTGTTAGGGTTGGGGTTAGGGTTAGGGTTAGAGTGCATATAGAGGTAGGGATAGGAGTAGGGTTAGGATTAGGGTTAGCGTTTGTGTTGGTAGAATCGAGGTTTAGGGTTAGGCTTACTGTCAAGATTGCCTTTTGGGTTACAATCGAGTGCATTTCGAGTAAGGGTTAGTGTTGAGATTGACGACTTAGTGTTAGGGTTACAATGGAGCACATTAGGGTTAGAGTTATGGTTAGAATCCAGTGCATTTAGGGTTAGGGTTAGGGTTAGGGTTATGTTTAGGGTGAGGGTTCAAGTCGAGTGCATTTAAGGGTAGTCTTAGGGTTAGAGTTAGGTTTAGGCTTAGCTTTCGTACAATCGAGGGTTAGAATTAGGGTTAGGGTTAGAATCAAGCGCATTTTTAGTGTTAGGGTTGTGGTTAGGGTTAGGATTAGAGTGCATTTAGGGGTAGGGGTAGGAGTAGGGTTAGGATTAGGGTTACGGTTTGTTGTGGTAGAATGGAGGTTTAGGGTCAGGCTTAGGGTCAGGATTGCATTTTGTGTTTGAATCGAGTGCATTCCGGGTTAGAGTTAGTGATGAGATTGACGATTTAGTGTTAGGGGTAGAATCGAGCACATTTAGGGTTAGAGTTATCGTTAGAATTCCTTAGTGTTGGGGTTAGGGGTAGGGGTAGGGTAGGGGTTAGAATCACGCGCGTTCTTAGTGTGAGGGGTGGGATTAGGGTTAGGGTTAGAGTGAATTTAGAGGTAGAGGTAGCGGTAGGATTAGGATTTGTATTAGGGTTAGTGATGGTAGAATCGAGGTTTCACGTTAGGCTTAGGGTCAGGACTGCATTTTGGATCAGAATCGAATGTATTTAGGCTTTGGGTTAGTATTCAAATTGACAATTTAGTGTTAGGGTTTGAATCGAGTACATTTAGGGTTAGAGTTATGGTTACAATTCAGTGCATTTAGGGTTAGGGTTCGGGTTAGGGTTAGGTTTAGGGTTAGGGTTAGAATCGAGTGCATTTAAGGTTAGGGTTAGGGTTAGGGTTAGTTTTAGGGTTAACTTTGGTAGAATCGAGGGTTAGGGTTGGGTTAGGTTTAGGGTTAGGGTTAGGGTTAGAATCAAGCACATTGTTCGTGTTAGGGTTAGGGTGAGGGTTATGGTTGAAGTGCTTTTAGGGGTAGTGGTAGGGGTAGGGTTAGGATTAGGGTTAGGGTTAGTGTTGGCAGAATCGAGATTTAAAGTTAGGGTTAAAATTGCTTTTGGGTTAGAATCGAGTGCATTTAGGCTTAGGGTTAGTGTTGAAATTGACGATTTAGTGTTAGGGTTAGAATCGAGCACATTTAGTTATAGTTTTGGTTAGAATTCGTTAGGGTTAGTATTAGTGTTAGGGTTAGGGGTAGGCTTAGAGTGCATTTAGGGGTAGGGCTAGGGGTAGGGTTAGGATTAGGGTTAGGGTTTGTCTTGGTAGAATCGAGGTTTAGGGTAAGGCTTAGGGTCAGGATTACATTTGGGCTCAGAATTGAGTGCATTTAGGCTTAGGGTTAGTGTTGAGATGGACGATTTAGTGTTAGGGTTAGAATTGGACAAATTTAGGTTTAGAGTTATGGTTAGAATCCAGTGCAATTAGGATTAGGGTTAGGGTTCGGGTTCGGGTTAGGGTTAGGGTTATGTTTTGGGTCAGGGTTAGAATCGAGTGCATCAAAGGATGGTGTTAGTGTGAGAGTTAGGTTGAGGGTTAGCTTTCGTAGAATCGAGGGTTAGGGTTAGGGTTAGGGTTCGGTTTAGAATCAGGCGCATTTTTAGTGTTAGGGTTAAGGTTAGGGTTAGTTTTAGAGTGCATTTAGGGGTAGGGGTTAGGGTTAGGGTTAGGGTTAATGTTGGTAGAATCAAAGTTTTGGGTTAGGCTTAGGGTCAGGATTGCCTTTTGGGTTAGAATCGAGTGCATTTAGGGTTAGAGTTAGTGTTGAGATTGACGATTTAGGGTTAGGCTTAGAATTGAGCACATAAGGATTAGAGTTGTGGTTAGAATCCAGTGCATTTAGGGATAAGGTTAGGGTTAGGGTTATTAGGGTCAGGATTAGAATCAAGAGCATTTACGGAGAGTGTTAGGGTTAGAGTTAGGTTTAGGGTTAGGTTTCGTAGAATGAAGGGTTAGGGTTAGGGTTAGGGTTAGAATCAACCGCATTTTTAGTGTTAGGGTTGGGGTTAGGGTTAGGGTTAGAGTGCATATAGAGGTAGGGATAGGAGTAGGGTTAGGATTAGGGTTAGCGTTCGTGTCAGTAGAATCGAGGTTTAGGGTTAGGGTTACGGTCAAGATTGCCTTTTGGGTTACAATCGAGTGCATTTAGAGTAAGGGTTAGTGTTGAGATTGACGACTTAGTGTTAGGGTTACAATGGAGCACATTAGGGTTAGAGTTATGGTTAGAATCCAGTGCATTTAGGGTTAGGGTTAGGGTTAGGTTTAGGGTTATGTTTAGGGTGAGGGGTCGAGTCGAGTTCATTTAAGGGTAGTCTTAGGGTTAGAGTTAGGTTTAGGCTTAGCTTTCGTAGAATCGAGGGTTGGGGTTAGGGTTAGGGTTCGGTTTAGAATCAAGTGCATTTTTAGTATTAGGGTTGTGGTTAGGGTTAGGATTAGAGTGCATTTAGGGGTAGGGGTAGGAGTAAGGTTAGGATTAGGGTTACGGTTTGTGGTGGTAGAATCGAGGTTTAGGGTTAGGCTTAGGGCCACGATTGCATTTTGGGTTTGAATTGAGTGCATTCCGGGTTAGAGTTAGTGATGAGATTGACGATTTAGTGTTAGGGTTAGAATCGAGCACATGTAGGGTTAGAATTATGGTTAGAATTCCTTAGGGTTAGGGTTAGGGTTAGGGTTAGGTTTAGGGTCAAGGATAGAATCGAGTGCATTTAAGGTCAGGGTTAGGGTTAGGGTTAGTTTTAGGGTTAGTTTTAGTAGAATCGAAGGCTAGGGTTGGATTAGGATCAGGGTTAGGTTTAGGGTTAGAATCAAGCACATTTTTAGTGTTAGGGTTAGGGTGAGGCTTAGGGTTGAAGTGCTTTTAGGGCTAGTGGTAGGGGTAGGGTTAGGATTAGGGTTAGGGTTAGTGTTATGTAGAATCGAGGTTTAAAGTTAGGCTTAGGGTCAAAATCGCCTTTTGGGTTAGAATCGAGTGCACTTAGGCTTAGGGTTAGTGTCGAAATTGACGATTTAGTGTTAGGGTTAGAATCGAGCACATTTATGGTTATAGTTTTGGTTAGAATTCGTTAGAGTTAGGGTTAGTGTTAGGGTTAGGGGTAGGGTTAGAGTGCATTTATGGGTAGGGGTAGGGGTCGGGTTAGGATTAGGGTTAGGGTTTGTCTTGGTAGAATCGAGGTTTAGGGTAAGGCTTAGGGTCAGGATTACCTTTGGGCTCAGAATTGAGTGCATTTAGACTTAGGGTTAGTGTTGAGATGGAAGATTTAGTGTTAGGGTTAGAATCGACCACATTTAGGCTTAGAGTTATGGTTAGAATCCAGTGCATTTAGGGTTAGGTTTAGGGTTAGGGTTAGGGTTAGGTTTAGGGTCAGGGATAGAATCGAGTGCATTTAAGGTTAGGGTTAGGGTTAGGGTTAGTTTTAGGGTTAGCTTTGGTAGAATCGAGGGTTAGGGTTGGCTTAGGATCAGGGTTAGGGTTAGGGTTAGAATCAAGCACATTTTTAGTTTTAGGGTTAGGGTGAGGCTTAGGGTTGAAGGGCTTTTAGGGCTAGTGGTAGTGGTCGGGTTAGGATTAGGGTTAGGGTTAGTGTTGGTAGAATCGAAGTTTAAAGTTAGGCTTAGCGTTAAGATTGCCTTTTGAGTTAGAATCGAGTGCATTTAGGCTTAGGGTTAGTGTTCAACTTGACGATTTAGTGTTAGGGTTTGAATCGAGCACATTTAGGGTTAGAGTTATGGTTAGAATTCAGTGCATTTAGTGTTAGGGTTAGGCTTAGGGTTAGGGTTAGAGTTAGGTTTAGGGTCAGGGTTTGAATCGAGTGCATTTAATGTTAGGGTTAGGGTTAGAGGTAGTTTTAGGGTTAGTTTTGGTAGAATCGTGGGTTAGGGTTGGTTAGGGTCAGGGTTAGGGTTAGGGTTGGAATCAAACAGATTTGTAGTGTTAGATTTAGGGTGAGGCTTAGGGTTGAAGTGCTTTTAGGGCTAGTGGTAGGGGTAGGGTTAGGATTAGGGTTAGGGTTAGTGTTGGTAGAATCGAGGTTTAAAGTTAGGCTTAGGGTCAAAATCGCCTTTTGGGTTAGAATCGAGTGCACTTAGGCTTAGGGTTAGTGTTGAAATTGACGATTTAGTGTTAGGATTAGAATCGAGCACATTTAGGGTTATAGTTTTGTTTAGAATTCGTTAGGGTTAGGGTTAGTGTTAGGGTTAGGGGTAGGGTTAGAGTGCATTTAGGGGTAGGGCTAGGGGTAGGGTTAGGTTTAGGGTTAGGGTTTGTCTTGGTAGAATCGAGGTTTAGGGTAAGGCTTTGGGTCAGGATTACATTTGGTCTCAGAATTGAGTGCATTTAGGCTTAGGGTTAGTGTTGAGATGGAACATTTAGTGTTAGGGTTAGAATCGACCACATTTAGGTTTAGAGTTATGGTTAGAATCCAGTGCAATTAGGATTAGGGTTAGGGTTAGGGTTAGGTTTCTGTTTAGGGTCAGGGTTAGAATGGAGTGCATTTAAGGATGGTGTTAGGGTGAGAGTTAGGTTGAGGGTTAGCTTTCGTAGAATCGAGGGTTAGGGTTAGGGTTAGGGTTAGAGTTAGGGTTCGGGTTAGAATCAGGCGCATTTTTAGTGTTAGGGTTAAGGTTAGGGTTAGTTTTAGAGTGCATTTAGGGGTAGGGCTTAGGGTTAGGGTTATGGTTAATGTTGGTAGAATCGAAGTTTAGGGTTAGGCTTAGGGTCAGGATTGCCTTTTGGGTTAGAATCGAGTGCATTTAAGGATGGTGTTAGGGTGAGAGTTAGTTTGAGGGTTAGAATCAAGCGCATTTTTCGTGTTAGGGTTAAGGTTAGGGTTAGTTTTAGAGTGCATGTAGGGATAGGGCTTAGGGTTAGGGTTAGGGTTAATGTTGGTAGAATCGAAGTTTAGGGTTAGGCTTAGGGTCAGAATTGCCTTTTGGGTGAGAATCGAGTGCATTTAGGGTTAGAGTTAGTGTTGTGATTGAAGATTTAGTGTTAGGCTTAGAATTGAGCACATTAGGGTTAGAGTTATGGTTAGAATCCAGTGCATTTAGGGATAGGGTTAGGGTTAGGGTTATTAGGGTCAGGATTGGAATCGAGAGCATTTAAGGACAGTGTTCGGGTTAGAGTAAGGTTTACAGTTAGGTTTCGTAGAATCGAGGGTTAGGGTTAGGCTTAGGGTTGGAATCAAGCACATTTTTAGTGTTAGGGTTAGGCTGAGGCTTAGGGTTGAAGTGCTTTTAGGGCTAGTGGTAGGGGTAGGGTTAGGATTAGGGTTAGGGTTTGTGTTGGTAGAATCGAGGTGTAAAGTTAGGCTTAGGGTTAAGATTGCCTTTTGGGTTAGAATCGAGTGCATTTAGGCTTAGGGTTAGTGTTGAAATTGACTATTTAGTGTTAGGGTTAGAATCGAGCACATTTAGTTACAGTTTTGGTTAGAATTCGTTAGGGTTAGGGTTAGCGTTAGGGTTAGGGGTAGGGTTAGATTGCATTTAGTGGTAGGGATCGGGGTAGGGTTAGGATTAGGGTTAGGGTTTGTCTTGGTAGAGTCGAGGTTTAGGGTAAGGCTTAGGGTCAGGATTACATTTGGGCTCAAAATTGAGTGCATTTAGGCTTAGGGTTGTGTAGAGATGGACGATTTAGTGTTAGGGTTAGAATAGAACACATTTAGGTTTAGAATTATGCTTAGAATCCAGTGCATTTAGGGTTAGGGTTCGGGTTAGGGTTAGGGTTAGGGTTATGTTTTGGGTCAGGGTTAGAATCGAGTGCATCAAAGGATGGTGTTAGGGTGAGAGTTAGGTTGAGGGTTAGCTTTCGTAGAATCGAGGGTTAGGGTTAGGGTTATGTTCTGGGTGAGGGTCAGAATCGAGTGCATTTAAGGATAGTGTTAGGGGTAGAGTTATGTGTAGGGTTAGTTTTCGTAGAATCGAGGGTTAGGGTTAGGGTTAGGTTCAGGATTGCCTTTTGGGTTAGAATCGAGTGCATTTAGGGTTAGGGTTAGGGTTAGTGTTGAAATTGATGATTTAGTTTCAGCGTTAGAATCAAGCACATTTAGGGGAAGAGTTATGATTAGAATTCAGTGCATTCAGGGTTAGGGTTAGGGATAGGGGTAGGGTTAGGATTAGGTTTAGGATCAGGGTTAGAATCGAGAGCATTTAAGGATAGTGCTAGGCTTAGAGTGAGGTTTAGGGTTAGCTTTCGTAGAATCGAGTGTTAAGCTTAGGGTTAGGCTTAGGGTGAGGGTTAGGGTTAGAATCAAGCACAGTTTTAGTGTTAGCGTTAGGGTGAGGGTTAGGGTTAAAGTGCTTTTAGGGCTAGTGGTAGGGGTAGGGTTAGGATTAGGGTTAAGGTTTGTGTTGGTAGAATCGAGGTTTAGGTTTAGGCTTAGGGTCAGGATTGTATTTTGGATCTGAATCGAGCGTATTTAGGCTTTGGGTTAGTGCTCAAATTGACGATTTAGTGTTAGGGTTTGAATCGAGCACATTTAGGGTTAGAGTTATGGTTAGAATTCAGGGCATTTAGGGTTAGGGTTAGGGTTAGGGTTAGGGTTAGGGTTAGGGTCAGGCTTAAAATCGAGATCATTTAAGGATAGTGCTAGGGTTAGCGTTAGGTTTAGCTTTCGCTTTCGTAGAATCGAGGGTTAGGCTTAAGGTTAGGCTTAGGGTTAGGGTTAGGATTAGAATCAGGCGCATTTTTAGTGTTGTGGTTTTCTTCAGGGTATGGCTTAGAGTGCATTTAGGGGTAGGGGTTTGAGTAGAGTTAGGAATAGGGTTAAGCTTTGTGTTGGTAGAAGCGAGGTTTAGGGTTAGGCTCAGGGTCAGGAATGGCTTTTGGGTTAGAAGCCAGTGCATTTAGGCTTAGGGATAGTGTGGAAATTGACGATTTAGTGTTAGGGTTAGAAGCGAGCACATTATGGTTATAGTAATGGTTAGAATACAGTGCATTTAGGGTTAGGATTAGGGTTAGGGTTTGTGTTTTTTGAATCGAAGTTTAGGGTTAGGCTTAGGGACAGAATTGCCTTTTGGGTTAGAATCGAGTGCATTTAGGGTAAGGGTTAGTGTTGAGATTGACGATTTCATGTTAGGCTTAGAATCAAGTACATGAGGGTTAGAGTTATGGTTAGAATCCACTGCATTTCGGCTTAGGCTTAGGGTTAGGGTTATTAGGGTCAGGATTAGAATCGAGAGCATGTAAGGATAGTTTTAGGGTTAGAGTTAGGTTTAGGGTTAGGTTTCCTTGAATTGAGTGTTAGGGTTAGGGTTAGGGTTAGAATCAAGCACATTTTTAGTGTTAGTGGTTGGGTTAGGGTTAGGGTTAGAGCGCATTTAGAGGTAGGGATAGGAGTAGGGTTAGGATTAGTGTTAGGGTTTGTGTTGGTAGAATCGAGGTTTAGGGTTAGGCTTAGGGTTAGGATTGCCTTTTGGGTTAGAGTCGAGTGCATTTAGTGTTAGGCTTAGTGTTGAGATTGACGTTTGAGTGTTAGGGTTATAATCGAGCACATTACGGTTATAGTTATGGTTAGAATCCAGTGCATTTAGGGTTAGGATTAGGGTTAGGGTTAGGATTATGTTCAGGGTGAGGGTTAGAATAGAATGCATTTAAGGATAGTGTTAGGGGTAGAGTTAGGTATAGGGTTAGCTTTCGTAGAATCGAGAGTTAGTGTTAGGGTTAGGGTCAGGATTGCCTTTTGGGTTAGAGTCGAGTGCATTTAGTGTTAGGCTTAGTGTTGAGATTGACGTTTGAGTGTTAGGGTTATAATCGAGCACATTACGGTTATAGTTATGGTTAGAATCCAGTGCATTTAGGGTTAGAATTAGGGTTAGGGTTAGGGTTATGTTCAGGGTGAGGGTTAGAATAGAATGCATTTAAGGATAGTGTTAGGGGTAGAGTTAGGTATAGGGTTAGCTTTCGTAGAATCGAGAGTTAGTGTTAGGGTTAGGGTCAGGATTGCCTTTTGGGTTAGAGTCGAGTGCATTTAGTGTTAGGCTTAGTGTTGAGATTGACGTTTGAGTGTTAGGGTTATAATCGAGCACATTACGGTTATAGTTATGGTTAGAATCCAGTGCATTTAGGGTTAGGATTAGGGTTAGGGTTAGGTTTATGTTCAGGGTGAGGGTTAGAATAGAATGCATTTAAGGATAGTGTTAGGGTTAGAGTTAGGTATAGGGTTAGCTTTCGTAGAATTGAGGGTCAGTGTTCGGGTTAGAGTTAGGGTAAGGATTAGGGTTAGAATCAAGTGCATTTTTAGTGTTACGGTTGGGGTTCGGGTTAGGGATTGAGTGCATTTAGGGGTAGGGGAGGAGTTGGGTTAGGATTAGGGTTAGGGTTTGTGTTGGTAGAATCGAGGTTTTGGGTTAGGCTAAAGGTCAGGAGAGCATTTTGGGTCATAATTCAGAGCATTTAGACTTAGGGTTAGTGTTGAAATTGATGATTTAGTTTTAGCGTTAGAATCAAGCACATTTAGGGATAGAGTTATGATTAGAATTCAGTGCATTTAGTATTAGGGTTAGGGGTAGGAGTAGGGTTAGGATTAGTTTTAGGGTCAGGGTTAGAATCGAGAGAATTTAAGGATAGTGCTAGGGTTAGAGTTAGGTTTAGTGTTAGCTTTTGTAGAATCGAGGGTTAGGCTTAGGGTGAGGGTTAGGGTTAGAATCAAGCAGAGTTTTAGTGTTAGCGTTAGGGTGAGGCTTAGGGTTAAAGTGCTTTTAGGACTAGTGGTAGGGGTAGGGTTAGGATTAGGGTTAAGGTTTGTGTTGGGAGAATCGAGGTTTAGGTTTAGGCCTAGGGTCAAGATCGTATTTTGAATCAGAATCGAGTGTATTTAGGCTTTGGGTTAGTGTTCAAATTGACGATTTAATGGTAGGGTTTGAATCGAGCACATTTAGGGTTAGAGTTATGGTTAGAATTCAGAGCATTTAGGGTTAAGGTTAGGGTTAGGGTTAGGGTCAGGGTTAAAATCGAGAACGTTTCAGGATAGTGCTAGGGTTATAGTTAGGTTTAGCGTTCGCTTTCGTAGAATCGAGGGTTACGCTTAAGGTTAGGCTTAGGGTTAGGATTAGGGTTAGAACCAGGCGCATTTTTAGTGTTGTGGTTTTCTTCAGGGTATGGCTTAGAGTGCATTTAGGGGTAGGGGTTTGAGTAGAGTTAGGAATAGGGTTAAGGTTTGTGTTGGTAGAATCGAGGTTTAGGGTTAGGCTCAGGGTCAGGAATGGATTTTGGGTTAGAAGCCAGTGCATTTAGGCTTAGGGATAGTGTTGAAATTGACGATTTAATGTTAGGGTTAGAATCGAGCACATTTAGGGTTAGTTTTGGTTAGAATTCGTTAGGTTTATGTTTAGTGTTAGGGGTAGGGGTAACGTTGGAGAGCATTTAGGGGTAGCGGTAGTGGTAGGTTTAGGATTACGGTTAGGGTTTGTGTTTTTAGAATCGACGTTTAGGCTTTGGCTTAGGGTCAGGATTGCCTTTTGGGTTAGAGTCGAGTGCATTTAGGGTTATTGTTAGTGTGGAGATTGACGACTTAGTGTTAGGCTTAGAATCGAGCACATTAGGTTTAGAGTTATGGTTAGAATCCAGTGCATTTAGGGTTAGGATTAGGGTAAGGATTAGGGTTATGTTCTGGGTGAGGGTCAGAATCGAGTGCATTTAAGGATAGTGTTAGGGGTAGAGTTATGTATAGGGTTAGTTTTCGTAGAATCGAGGGTTTGGGTTAGGGTTAGGTTCAGGATTGCATTTTGGGTTAGAATCGAGTGCATTTAGGGTTAGAGTTAGTGTTGAAATTGATGATTTAATTTTGGCGTTAGAATCAAGCACATTTAGGGAAAGAGTTATGATTAGAATTCAGTGCATTTAGGGTTAGGGTTTGGGAGAGGGGTAGGGTTAGGATTAGGTTTAGGGTCAGGGTTAGAATCGAGAGCATTTAAGGATAGTGCTAGGCTTAGAGTTACGTTACGGGTTAGCTTTCGTAGAATCGAGGGTTAGGCTTAGGGTTAGGCTTAGGGTGCGGGTTAGGATTAGAATCAAGCACAGTTTTAGTGTTAGCGTTAGGGTTAGGGTTAGGGTTAAAGTGCTTTTAGGGCTAGTGGTAGGGGTAGGGTTAGGATTAGGGTTAAGGTTTCTGTTGGTAGAATTTGGGATTGGGTTTAGGCTTAGGGTCAGGATTGCATTTTGGATCTGATTCGAGTGTATTTAGGCTTTGGGTTAGTGTTCAAATTGACGATTTAGTGTTAGGGTTTGAATCGAGCACATTTAGGGTTAGAGTTATGGTTAGAATTCAGGGCATTTAGGGTTAGGGTTAGGGTTAGGGTCAGGGTTAAAATCGAGATCATTTAAGGATAGTGCTAGGGTTTGAGTTAGGTTTAGCTTTCGCTTTTGTAGAATCGAGGGTTAGGCTTAAGGTCAGGCTTAGGGTTAGGGTTAGGGTTAGAATCGGGCGCATTTTTAGTGTTGGGGTTTTATTCAGAGTTTGGCTTAGAGTGCATTTAGGGGTAGGGGTATGAGTAGAGTTAGGAATAAGGTTAAGGTTTTTGTTGGTAGAATCAAGGTTTAGGGTTAGGCTTAGGGTCAGGAATGGCTTTTGGGTTATAATCCAGTGCATTTAGGCTTAGGGATAGTGTTGAAATTGACGATTTAGTGTTAGGGTTAGAAGCGAGCACATTATGGTTATAGTAATGGTTAGAATACAGTGCATGTAGGGTTAGGATTAGGCTTAGGGTTTGTGTTTTTTGAATCGAAGTTCAGGGTTAGGCTTAGGGACAGGATTGCCTTTTGGGTTAGAATCGAGTGCATTTAGGGTTAGGGTTAGTGTTGAGATTGACGATTTCATGTTAGACTTAGAATCAAGCATGTGAGGGTTAGAGTTATGGTTAGAATCCACTGCATTTAGGCTTAGGCTTAGGGTTAGTGTTATTAGGGTCAGGATTGGAATCGAGAGCATTTAAGTATAGTTTTAGTGTTAGAGTTAGGTTTAGGGATAGGTTTCGTAGAATTGAGGGTTAGGGTTAGAATCAAGCACAATTTTAGTGTTTGTTGTTGGGTTAGGGTTAGGGTTAGAGCGCATTTAGAGGTAGGGATAGGAGTAGGGTTAGGATTAGGGTTAGGGTTTGTGTTGGTAGAATCGAGGTTTAGGTTTAGGCTTAGGGTCAGGATTTCCTTTTGTGTTAGAGTCGAGTGCATTTAGTGTTAGGCTTAGTGTTGAGATTGACGATTGAGTGTTAGGGTTATAATCGAGCACATTACGGTTATAGTTATGGTTAGAATCCAGTGCATTTAGGGTTAGGATTAGGGTTAGGGTTAGGGTTATGTTCAGGGTGAGGGTTAGAATAGAATGCATTTAAGGATAGTGTTAGGGGTAGAGTTATGTATAAGGTTAGCTTTCATAGAATCGAGGGTTAGGGTTAGGGTTATGCCAGGATTGCCTTTTGGGTTAGAATCGAGTGCATTTAGGGTTAGGGTTAGTGTTGGGATTGACGATTTAGAGTTAGTGTCAAAATCAAGCACATTAGGGTTGGATTTATGCTTAGAATCCAGTGCATTTAGGATTTGAATTAGGGTTAGGGTTGGGGTTATGATTAGGGTGAGGGTTAGAATCGAGTGCATTTAAGGATAGTGTTAGGGTTACAGTTAGGTATAGGGTTAGCTTTCGTAGAATTGAGGTTCAGTGTTCGGGTTAGAGGTAGGGTAAGGATTAGGGTTAGAATCAAGTGCATTTTTAGTGTTACGGTTAGAGTTAGGGTTAGGGATTGAGTGCATTTAGGGGTAGGGGAGGAGTTGGGTTAGGATTAGGGTTAGGGTTTGTGTTGGTAGAATCGAGGTTTTGGGTTTGGCTTAGGGTCAGGAGAGCATTTTGTGTCATAATTCAGAGCATTTAGGCTTAGGGTTAGTGTTGAAATTGATGATTTAGTTTTAGCGTTAGAATCAAGCACATTTAGGGAAAGAGTTATGATTAGAATTCAGTGCATTTAGGATTAAGGTTAGGGGCAGGAGTAGGGTGACGGTTAGTTTTAGGGTAAGGGTTAGAATCGAGAGCATTTAAGGATAGTGCTAGGGTTAAAGTTAGGTTTAGGGTTAGCTTTCGTGGAATCGAGGGTTAGGCTTAGAGTTAGGTTTAGGGTGAGAGTTAGGGTTAGAATCAAGCACAGTTTTAGTGTTAGCGTTAGGGTGAGGGTTAGGGTTAGAGCGCATTTAGAGGTAGGGATAGGAGTCGGGTTAGGATTAGGGTTAAGGTTTGTGTTGGTAGAATCGAGGGTTAGGTTTAGGCTTAGCGTCAGGATTGCATTTTAGATCTGAATCAAGTGTATTGAGGCTTTGGGTTAGTGTTCAAATTGACGATTTAGTGTTAGGGTTTGAATCGAGCACATTTAGGGTTAGAGTTATGGTTAGAATTCAGGGCATTTAGGGTTAGGCTTAGGGTTAGGGTTAGGGTCAGGGTTAAAATCGAGAGCATTTAAGGATAGTGCTAGGGTTAGAGTTTGGTTTAGCTTTCGCTTTCGTAGAATCGAGGGTTAGGCTTAAGGTTAGGTTTAGGGTTCGGGTTAGGGTTAGAATCAGGCGCATTTTTAGTGTTGTGGTTTCGTCAGGGTATGGCTTAGAGTGCATTTAGGGGTAGGGGTTTGAGTAGAGTTAGGAATAGGGTTAAGGTTTGTGTTGGTAGAATCGAGGTTTAGGGTTAGGCTCAGGGTCAGGAATGGCTTTTGGGTTAGAAGCCAGTGCATTTAGGCTTAGCGATAGTGTTGAAATTGACGATTTAGTGTTTAGGTAAGAATCGAGCACATTTAGGGTTAGTTTTGGTTAGAATTCGTTAGGGTTGGGGTTAGTGTTAGGGGTAGGTGTAGGGTTGGAGAGCATTTAGGGGTAGGGGTAGAGGTACGGTTAGCATTAGGGTTAGGGTTTGTGTTTTTAGAATCGAAGTTTAGGGTTAGGCTGAGGGTCAGAATTGCCTTTTGCGTTAGAATCGAGTGCATTTAGGGTTAGGGTTAGGTATAGCGGTAGGGTTAGGATTAGGTTTAGGGTGAGGGTTAGAATCGAGAGCATTTAAGGATAGTGCTAGCGTTAGAGTTAGCTTTCGGGTTAGCTTTCGTAGAATCGAGGGTTAGGCTTAGGGTTACGCTTAGGGTGAGGTTTAGGGTGAGGTTTAGGGTTAGAATCAAGCAGAGTTTTAGTGTTAGCGTTAGGGTGAGAGTTAGGGTTAAAGTGCTTTTAGGGCTAGTGGTAGGGGTACGGTTAGGATTAGGGTTAAGGTTTGTGTTGGTAGAATCGAGGTTTAGGTTTAGGCTTAGGGTCAGGATTGCATTTTGGATCTGAATCAAGTGTTTTGAGGCTTTGGGTTAGTGTTCAAATTGATGATTTAGTGTTAGGGTTTGAATCGAGCACATTTACGGTTAGAGTTATGGTTAGAATTCAGTGCATTTAGGGTTAGGGATAGGGTTAGGGTTAAGGTCAGGGTTAAAATCGAGAGCATTTAAGGATAGTGCTAGGGTTAGAGTTTGGTTTAGCTTTCGCTTTCGTAAGATCGAGGGTTAGGCTTAAGGTTAGGCTTAGGGTTTGGGTTAGGGATAGAATCGGGCGCATTTTTAGTGTTGTGGTTTCGTCAGGGTATGGCTTAGAGTGCATTTAGGGGTAGGGGTTTGAGTAGAGTTAGGAATAGGGTTAAGGTTTGTGTTGGTAGAATCGAGGTTTAGGGTTAGGTTCAAGGTCAGGAATGGGTTTTGGGTTAGAAGCCAGTGCTTTTAGGCTTAGGGATAGTGTTGAAATTGACGATTTAGTGTTAAGGTTAGAATCGAGCACATTTAGGGTTAGTTTTGGTTAGAATTCGTTAGGGTTAGGGTTAGTGTTAGGGGTAGGGGTAGGTTTGGAGAGTATTTAGGGGTAGGGGTAGGGGTACGGTTAGCATTAGGGTTATGGTTTGTGTTTTTAGAATCGAAGTTTAGGGTTAGGCTGAGGGTCAGGATTGCCTTTTGGGTTAGAATCGAGTGCATTTAGGGTTAGGGTTAGTGTGGAGATTGATGACTTAGTGTTAGGCTTAGAATCGAGCACATTAGGGTTAGAGTTATGGTTAAAATCCAGTGCATTTAGGGTTAGGATTAGGGTTAGGCTTAGAGTTATGTTCTGGGTGAGGGTCAGAATCGAGTGCATTTAAGGATAGTGTTAGGGGTAGAGTTATGTATAGGGTTAGTTTTCGTAGAATCGAGGGTTAGGGTTAGGGTTCGGTTCAGGATTGCCTTTTGGGTTAGAATCGAGTGCATTTAGGGTTAGGGTTAGGGTTAGTGTTGAAATTGATGATTTAGTTTCAGCGTTAGAATCAAGCACATTTAGGGAAAGAGTTATGATTGGAATTCAGTGCATTTAGGGTTAGGGTTAGGGATAGGGGTAGGGTTAGGATTAAGTTTAGGGTCATGGTTAGAATCGAGAGCATTTAAGGATAGTGCTAGGCGTAGAGTGAGGTTTAGGGTTAGCTTTCGTAGAATCGAGTGTTAGGCTTAGGGTTAGGCTTAGGGTGAGGGTTAGGGTTAGAATCAAGCACAGTTTTAGTGTTAGCGTTAGGGTGAGGGTTAGGGTTAAAGTGCTTTTAGGGCTAGTGGTAGGGGTACGGTTAGGATTAGGGTTAAGGTTTATGTTGGTAGAATCGAGGTTTAGGTTTAGACTTAGGGTCAGGATTGTATTTTGGATCTGGATCGAGTGCATTTAGGGTTAGGGTTAGTGTGGAGATTGACGACTTAGTGTTAGGCTTAGAATCGAGCACATTAGGGTTAGAGTTATGGTTAGAATCCAGTGCATTTAGGGTTAGGATTAGGGTTAGGGTTAGGGTTATGTTCTGGGTGAGGGTCAGAATCGAGTGCATTTAAGGATAGTGTTAGGGGTAGAGTTATGTATAGGGTTAGTTTTCGTAGAATCGAGGGTTCGGGTTAGGGTTAGGTTCAGGATTGCCTTTTGGGTTAGAATCGAGTGCATTTAGGGTTAGGGTTAGGGTTAGTGTTGAAATTGATGATTTAGTTTTAGCGTTAGAATCAAGCACATTTAGGGAAAGAGTTATGATTAGAATTCAGTGCATTTAGGATTAGGGTTAGGGGTAGGGGTAGGGTTAGGGTTAGGTTTAGGATCAGGGTTAGAATCGAGAGCATTTAAGGATAGTGCTAGGCTTAGAGTGAGGTTTAGGGTGAGCTTTGGTAGAATCGAGTGTTAGGCTTAGGGTTAGGCTTAGGGTGAGGGTTAGGGTTAGAATCCAGCACAGTTTTAGTGTTAGCGTTAGGGTGAGGGTTAGGGTTAAAGTGCTTTTAGGGCTAGTGGTAGGGGTAGAGTTAGGATTAGGGTTAAGGTTTGTGTTGGTAGAATCGAGGTTTAGGTTTAGGCTTAGGGTCAGGATTGTATTTTGGATCTGAATCGAGTGTATTTAGGCTTTGGGTTAGTGTTCAAATTGACGATTTAGTGTTAGGGTTTAAATCGAGCACATTTAGGGTTAGAGTTATGGTTAGAATTCAGGGCATTTAGGGTTAGGGTTAGGGTGAGGATTAGGGTTAGGGTCAATCTTAAAATCGAGATCATTTAAGGATAGTGCTAGGGTTAGAGTTAGGTTTAGCTTTCGCTTTCGTAGAATCGAGGGTTAGGCTTAAGGTTAGGCTTAGGGTTAGGGTTAGGGTTAGAATCAGGCGCATTTTTAGTGTTGTGGTTTTCTTCAGGGTATGGCTTAGAGTGCATTTAGGGATAGGGGTATGAGTAGAGTTAGGAATAGGGTGAAGGTTTGTGTTGGTAGAAGCGAGGTTTAGGGTTAGGCTCAGGGTCAGGAATGGCTTTTGGGTTAGAAGCCAGTGCATTTAGGCTTAGGGATAGTGTGGAAATTGACGATTTAGTGTTAGGGTTAGAAGCGAGCACATTATGGTTATAGTAATGGTTAGAATACAGTGCATTTAGGGTTAGGATTAGGGTTAGGGTTTGTGTTTTTTGAATCGAAGTTCAGGGTTAGGCTTAGGGACAGGATTGCCTTTTGGGTTAGAATCGAGTGCATTTAGGGTTAGGGTTAGTGTTGAGATTGACGATTTCATGTTAGTCTTAGAATCAAGTACATGAGGGTTAGAGTTATGGTTAGAATCCACTGCATTTAGGCTTAGGCTTAGGGTTAGGGTTATTAGGGTCAGGATTAGAATCGAGAGCATGTAAGGATAGTTTTAGGGTTAGAGTTAGGTTTAGGGTTAGGTTTCGTTGAATTGAGGGTTAGGGTTAGAGTTAGGGTTAGAATCAAGCACATTTTTAGTGTTAGTGGTTGGGTTAGGGTTAGGGTTAGAGCGCATTTAGAGGTAGGGATAGGAGTAGGATTAGGGTTAGGGTTAGGGTTTGTGTTGGTAGAATCGAGGTTTAGGGTTATGCTTAGGGTCAGGATTTCCTTTTGGGTTAGAGTCGAGTGCATTTAGTGTTAGGCTTAGTGTTGAGATTGACGATTGAGTGTTAGGGTTATAATCGAGCACATTACGGTTATAGTTATGGTTAGAATCCAGTGCATTTAGGGTTAGGATTAGGGTTAGGGTTAGGGTTATGTTCAGGGTGAGGGTTAGAATAGAATGCATTTAAGGATAGTGTTAGGGGTAGAGTTATGTATAAGGTGAGCTTTCATAGAATCGACGGTTAGGGTTAGGGTTATGTCAGGATTGCCTTTTGGGTTAGAATCGAGTGCACTTAGGGTTAGGGATAGTGTTGGGATTGACGATTTAGAGTTAGTGTCAAAATCAAGCACATTAGGGTTAGATTTATGCTTAGAATCCAGTGCATTTAGGATTTGAATTAGGGTTAGGGTTGGGGTTATGATTAGGGTGAGGGTTAGAATCGAGTGCATTTAAGGATAGTGTTAGGGTTAGAGTTAGGTATAGGGTTAGCTTTCGTAGAATTGAGGGTAAGTGTTCAGGTTAGAGTTAGGGTAAGGATTAGGGTTAGAATCAAGTGCAATTTTAGTGTTACGGTTGGGGTTCGGGTTAGGGATTGAGTGCATTTAGGGGTAGGGGAGGAGTTGGGTTAGGATTAGGGTTAGGGTTTGTGTTGGTAGAATCGAGGTTTTGGGTTAGGCTTAGGGTCAGGAGAGCATATTCGGTCATAATTCAGAGCATTTAGGCTTAGGGTTAGTGATGAAATTGATGATTTAGTTTTAGCGTTAGAATCAAGCACATTTAGGGAAAGAGTTATGATTAGAATTCAGTGCATTTAGGATTAGGGTTAGGGGTAGGAGTAGGGTTAGGGTTAGTTTTAGGGTCAGGGTTAGAATCGAGAGCATTTAAGGATAGTGCTAGGGTTAGAGTTAGGTTTATTGTTAGCTTTCGTAGAATCGAGGGTTAGGCTTAGGGTGAGGGTTAGGGTTAGAATCAAGCACAGTTTTAGTGTTAGCGTTAAGGTGAGGGTTAGGGTTAAAGTGCTTTTAGGGCTAGTGGTAGGGGTACGGTTAGGATTAGGGTTAAGGTTTGTGTTGGTAGAATCGAGGTTTAGGTTTAGGCTTAGGGTCAGGATTGTATTTTGGATCTGAATCGAGTGTATTGAGGCTTTGGGTTAGTGTTCAAATTGACGATTTAGTGTTAGGGTTTGAATCGAGCACATTTAGGGTTAGAGTTATGGTTAGAATTCAGGGCATTTAGGGTTGGGGTTAGGGTTAGGGTTAGGGTTAGGGTCAGGGTTAAAATTGAGAGCATTTAAGGATAGTGCTAGGGTTAGCGTTAGGTTTAGCTTTCGCTTTCGTAGAATCGAGGGTTAGGCTTAAGGTTAGGCTTAGGGTTAGGGTTAGGGTTAGAATCAGGCGCATTTTTAGTGTTGTGGTTTTCGTCAGGGTATGGCTTAGAGTGCATTTAGTGGTAGGGATTTGAGTAGAGTTAGGAATAGGGTTAAGGTTTGTGTTGGTAGAATCGAGGTTTAGGGTTAGGCTCAGGGTCAGGAATGGCTTTTGGGTTAGAAGCCAGTGCATTTAGGCTTAGCGATAGTGTTGAAATTGACGATTTAGTGTTTAGGTTAGAATCGAGCACATTTAGGGTTAGTTTTGGTTAGAATTCGTTAGGGTTAGGGTTAGTGTTAGGGGTAGGTGTAGGGTTAGTGAGCATTTAGGGGTAGGGGTAGGGGTACGGTTAGCATTAAGGTTAGGGTTTGTGTTTTTAGAATCGAAGTTTAGGGTTAGGATGAGGGTCAGGATTGCCTTTTGGGTTAGAATCGAGTGCATTTAGGGTTAGGATTAGGGTTAGGGTTAGGGTTATGTTCTGGGTGAGGGTCAGAATCGAGTGCATTTAAGGATAGTGTTAGGGGTAGAGTTATGTATAGGGTTAGTTTTCGGAGAATCGAGGGTTCGGGTTAGGGTTAGGTTCAGGATTGCCTTTTGGGTTAGAATCGAGTGCATTTAGGGTTAGGGTTAGGGTTAGTGTTGAAACTGATGATTTAGTTTTAGCGTTAGAATCAAGCACATTTAGGGAAAGAGTTATGATTAGAATTCAGTGCATTTAGGATTAGGGTTAGGGGTAGGGGTAGGGTTAGGGTTAGTTTTAGGGTCAGGGTTATTATCGAGAGCATTTAAGGATAGTGCTAGGCGTAGAGTGAGGTTTAGGGTTAGCTTTCGTAGAATCGAGTGTTAGCCTTGGGGTTAGGCTTAGGGTGAGGGTTAGGGTTAGAATCCAGCACAGTTTTAGTGTTAGCGTTAGGGTGAGGGTTAGGGTTAAAGTGCTTTTAGGGCTAGTGGTAGGGGTAGGGTTAGGATTAGGGTTAAGGTTTGTGTTGGTAGAATCGAGGTTTAGGTTTAGGCTTAGGGTCAGGATTGTATTTTGGATCTGAATCGAGTGTATTTAGGCTTTGGGTTAGTGTTCAAATTGTCGATTTAGTGTTAGGGTTTAAATCGAGCACATTTAGGGTTAGAGTTATGGTTAGAATTCAGGGCATTTAGGGTTAGGGTTAGGGGGTTAGGGTGAGGGTCAATCTTAAAATCGAGATCATTTAAGGATAGTGCTAGGGTTAGAGTTAGGTTTAGCTTTCGCTTTCGTAGAATCGAGGGTCAAGCTTAAGGTTAGGCTTAGGGTTAGGGTTAGGGTGGGTTAGAATCAGGCGCATTTTTAGTGTTGTGGTTTTCTTCAGGGTATGGCTTAGAGTGCATTTTCGGATAGGGGTATGAGTATAGTTAGGAATAGGGTTAAGGTTTGTGTTGGTAGAAGCGAGGTTTAGGGTTAGGCTCAGGGTCAGCAATGGCTTTTGGGTTAGAATCCAGTGCATTTAGGCTTAGCGATAGTGTTGAAATTGACGATTTAGTGTTTAGGTTAGAATCGAGCACATTTAGGGTTAGTTTTGGTTAGAATTCGTTAGGGTTAGGGTTAGTGCTAGGAGTAGGTGTAGGGTTAGAGAGCATTTAGGGGTAGGGGCAGGGGTACGGTTAGCATTAGGGTTATGGTTTGTGTTTTTAGAATCGAAGTTTAGGGTTAGGCTGAGGGTCAGGATTGCCTTTTGGGTTAGAATCGAGTGCATTTAGGGTTAGGGTTAGTGTGGAGATTGACGACTTAGTGTTAGGCTTAGAATCGAGCACATTAGGGTTAGAGTTATGGTTAGAATCCAGTGCATTTAGGGTTAGGATTAGGGTTAGGGTTAGGGTTATGTTCTGGGTGAGGGTCAGAATCGAGTGCATTTAAGGATAGTGTTAGGGGTAGAGTTATGTATAGGGTTAGTTTTCGTAGAATCGAGGGTTCGGGTTAGGGTTAGGTTCAGGATTGCCTTTTGGGTTAGAATCGAGTGCATTTAGGGTTAGGGTTAGGGTTAGTGTTGAAACTGATGATTTAGTTTTAGCGTTAGAATCAAGCACATTTAGGGAAAGAGTTATGATTAGAATTCAGTGCATTTAGGATTAGGGTTAGGGGTAGGGGTAGGGTTAGGGTTAGGTTTAGGATCAGGGTTAGAATCGAGAGCATTTAAGGATAGTGCTAAGCGTAGAGTGAGGTTTAGGGTTAGCTTTCGTAGAATCGAGTGTTAGCCTTAGGGTTAGGCTTAGGGTGAGGGTTAGGGTTAGAATCCAGCACAGTTTTAGTGTTAGCGTTAGGTTGAGGGTTAGGGTTAAAGTGCTTTTAGGGCTAGTGGTAGGGGTAGGGTTAGGATTAGGGTTAAGGTTTGTGTTGGTAGAATCGAGGTTTAGGTTTAGGCTTAGGGTCAGGATTGTATTTTGGATCTGAATCGAGTGCATTTAGGCTTTGGGTTAGTGTTCAAATTGACGATTTAGTGTTAGGGTTTGAATCGAGCACATTTAGGGTTAGAGTTATGGTTAGAATTCAGGGCATTTAGGGTTAGGGTTAGGGTTAGGGTTAGGGTGAGGGTCAATCTTAAAATCGAGATCATTTAAGGATAGTGCTAGGGTTAGAGTTAGGTTTAGCTTTCGCTTTCGTAGAATCGAGGGTTAAGCTTAAGGTTAGGCTTAGGGTTAGGGTTACGGTTAGAATCAGGCGCATTTTTAGTGTTGTAGTTTTCTTCAGGGTATGGCTTAGAGTGCATTTAGGGATAGGGGTATGAGTATAGTTAGGAATAGGGTTAAGGTTTGTGTTGGTAGAAGCGAGGTTTAGGGTTAGGCTCAGGGTCAGCAATGGCTTTTGGGTTAGAATCCAGTGCATTTAGGCTTAGCGATAGTGTTGAAATTGACGATTTAGTGTTTAGGTTAGAATCGAGCACATTTAGGGTTAGTTTTGGTTAGAATTCGTTAGGGTTAGGGTTAGTGCTAGGAGTAGGTGTAGGGTTAGAGAGCATTTAGGGGTAGGGGCAGGGGTACGGTTAGCATTAGGGTTATGGTTTGTGTTTTTAGAATCGAAGTTTAGGGTTAGGCTGAGGGTCAGGATTGCCTTTTGGGTTAGAATCGAGTGCATTTAGGGTTAGGGTTAGTGTGGAGATTGACGACTTAGTGTTAGGCTTAGAATCGAGCACATTAGGGTTAGAGTTATGGTTAGAATCCAGTGCATTTAGGGTTAGGATTAGGGTTAGGGTTAGGGTTATGTTCTGGGTGAGGGTCAGAATCGAGTGCATTTAAGGATAGTGTTAGGGGTAGAGTTATGTATAGGGTTAGTTTTCGTAGAATCGAGGGTTCGGGTTAGGGTTAGGTTCAGGATTGCCTTTTGGGTTAGAATCGAGTGCATTTAGGGTTAGGGTTAGGGTTAGTGTTGAAACTGATGATTTAGTTTTAGCGTTAGAATCAAGCACATTTAGGGAAAGAGTTATGATTAGAATTCAGTGCATTTAGGATTAGGGTTAGGGGTAGGGGTAGGGTTAGGGTTAGGTTTAGGATCAGGGTTAGAATCGAGAGCATTGAAGGATAGTGCTAGGCGTAGAGTGAGGTTTAGGGTTAGCTTTCGTAGAATCGAGTGTTAGCCTTAGGGTTAGGCTTAGGGTGAGGGTTAGGGTTAGAATCCAGCACAGTTTTAGTGTTAGCGTTAGGGTGAGGGTTAGGGTTAAAGTGCTTTTAGGGCTAGTGGTAGGGGTGGGGTTAGGATTAGGGTTAAGGTTTGTGTTGGTAGAATCGAGGTTTAGGTTTAGGCTTAGGGTCAGGATTGTATTTTGGATCTGAATCGAGTGCATTTAGGCTTTGGGTTAGTGTTCAAATTGACTATTTAGTGTTAGGGTTTAAATCGAGCACATTTAGGGTTAGAGTTATGGTTAGAATTCAGGGCATTTAGGGTTAGGGTTAGGGTTAGGGTTAGGGTGAGGGTCAATCTTAAAATCGAGATCATTTAAGGATAGTGCTAGGGTTAGAGTTAGGTTTAGCTTTCGCTTTCGTAGAATCGAGGGTTAAGCTTAAGGTTAGGCTTAGGGTTAGGGTTAGGGTTAGAATCAGGCGCATTTTTAGTGTTGTGGTTTTCTTCAGGGTATGGCTTAGAATGCATTTAGGTATAGGGGTATGAGTATAGTTAGGAATAGGGTTAAGGTTTGTGTTGGTAGAAGCGAGATTTAGGGTTAGGCTCAGGGTCAGCAATGGCTTTTGGGTTAGAATCCAGTGCATTTAGGCTTAGCGATAGTGTTGAAATTGACGATTTAGTGTTTAGGTTAGAATCGAGCACATTTAGGGTTAGTTTTGGTTAGAATTCGTTAGGGTTAGGGTTAGTGCTAGGAGTAGGTGTAGGGTTAGAGAGCATTTAGGGGTAGGGGCAGGGGTACGGTTAGCATTAGGGTTATGGTTTGTGTTTTTAGAATCGAAGTTTAGGGTTAGGCTGAGGGTCAGGATTGCCTTTTGGGTTAGAATCGAGTGCATTTAGGGTTAGGGTTAGTGTGGAGATTGACGACTTAGTGTTAGGCTTAGAATCGAGCACATTAGGGTTAGAGTTATGGTTAGAATCCAGTGCATTTAGGGTTAGGATTAGGGTTAGGGTTAGGGTTATGTTCTGGGTGAGGGTCAGAATCGAGTGCATTTAAGGATAGTGTTAGGGGTAGAGTTATGTATAGGGTTAGTTTTCGTAGAATCGAGGGTTCGGGTTAGGGTTAGGTTCAGGATTGCCTTTTGGGTTAGAATCGAGTGCATTTAGGGTTAGGGTTAGGGTTAGTGTTGAAACTGATGATTTAGTTTTAGCGTTAGAATCAAGCACATTTAGGGAAAGAGTTATGATTAGAATTCAGTGCATTTAGGATTAGGGTTAGGGGTAGGGGTAGGGTTAGGGTTAGGTTTAGGATCAGGGTTAGAATCGAGAGCATTTAAGGATAGTGCTAAGCGTAGAGTGAGGTTTAGGGTTAGCTTTCGTAGAATCGAGTGTTAGCCTTAGGGTTAGGCTTAGGGTGAGGGTTAGGGTTAGAATCCAGCACAGTTTTAGTGTTAGCGTTAGGGTGAGTGTTAGGGTTAAAGTGCTTTTAGGGCTAGTGGTAGGGGTAGGGTTAGGATTAGGGTTAAGGTTTGTGTTGGTAGAATCGAGGTTTAGGTTTAGGCTTAGGGTCAGGATTGTATTTTGGATCTGAATCGAGTGCATTTAGGCTTTGGGTTAGTGTTCAAATTGACTATTTAGTGTTAGGGTTTAAATCGAGCACATTTAGGGTTAGAGTTATGGTTAGAATTCAGGGCATTTAGGGTTAGGGTTAGGGTTAGGGTTAGGGTGAGGGTCAATCTTAAAATCGAGATCATTTAAGGATAGTGCTAGGGTTAGAGTTAGGTTTAGCTTTCGCTTTCGTAGAATCGAGGGTTAAGCTTAAGGTTAGGCTTAGGGTTAGGGTTAGGGTTAGAATCAGGCGCATTTTTAGTGTTGTGGTTTTCTTCAGGGTATGGCTTAGAGTGCATTTAGGGATAGGGGTATGAGTATAGTTAGGAATAGGGTTAAGGTTTGTGTTGGTAGAAGCGAGGTTTAGGGTTAGGCTCAGGGTCAGCAATGGCTTTTGGGTTAGAATCCAGTGCATTTAGGCTTAGCGATAGTGTTGAAATTGACGATTTAGTGTTTAGGTTAGAATCGAGCACATTTAGGGTTAGTTTTGGTTAGAATTCGTTAGGGTTAGGGTTAGTGCTAGGAGTAGGTGTAGGGTTAGAGAGCATTTAGGGGTAGGGGCAGGGGTACGGTTAGCATTAGGGTTATGGTTTGTGTTTTTAGAATCGAAGTTTAGGGTTAGGCTGAGGGTCAGGATTGCCTTTTGGGTTAGAATCGAGTGCATTTAGGGTTAGGGTTAGTGTGGAGATTGACGACTTAGTGTTAGGCTTAGAATCGAGCACATTAGGGTTAGAGTTATGGTTAGAATCCAGTGCATTTAGGGTTAGGATTAGGGTTAGGGTTAGGGTTATGTTCTGGGTGAGGGTCAGAATCGAGTGCATTTAAGGATAGTGTTAGGGGTAGAGTTATGTATAGGGTTAGTTTTCGTAGAATCGAGGGTTCGGGTTAGGGTTAGGTTCAGGATTGCCTTTTGGGTTAGAATCGAGTGCATTTAGGGTTAGGGTTAGGGTTAGTGTTGAAAGTGATGATTTAGTTTTAGCGTTAGAATCAAGCACATTTAGGGAAAGAGTTATGATTAGAATTCAGTGCATTTAGGATTAGGGTTAGGGGTAGGGGTAGGGTTAGGGTTAGGTTTAGGATCAGGGTTAGAATCGAGAGCATTTAAGGATAGTGCTAAGCGTAGAGTGAGGTTTAGGGTTAGCTTTCGTAGAATCGAGTGTTAGCCTTAGGGTTAGGCTTAGGGTGAGGGTTAGGGTTAGAATCCAGCACAGTTTTAGTGTTAGCGTTAGGGTGAGGGTTAGGGTTAAAGTGCTTTTAGGGCTAGTGGTAGGGGTAGGGTTAGGATTAGGGTTAAGGTTTGTGTTGGTAGAATCGAGGTTTAGGTTTAGGCTTAGGGTCAGGATTGTATTTTGGATCTGAATCGAGTGCATATAGGCTTTGGGTTAGTGTTCAAATTGACTATTTAGTGTTAGGGTTTAAATCGAGCACATTTAGGGTTAGAGTTATGGTTAGAATTCAGGGCATTTACGGTTAGGGTTAGGGTTAGGGTTAGGGTGAGGGTCAATCTTAAAATCGAGATCATTTAAGGATAGTGCTAGGGTTAGAGTTAGGTTTAGCTTTCGCTTTCGTAGAATCGAGGATTAAGCTTAAGGTTAGGCTTAGGGTTAGGGTTAGGGTTAGAATCAGGCGCATTTTTAGTGTTGTGGTTTTCTTCAGGGTATGGCTTAGAGTGCATTTAGGGATAGGGGTATGAGTATAGTTAGGAATAGGGTTAAGGTTTGTGTTGGTAGAAGCGAGGTTTAGGGTTAGGCTCAGGGTCAGCAATGGCTTTTGGGTTAGAATCCAGTGCATTTAGGCTTAGCGATAGTGTTGAAATTGACGATTTAGTGTTTAGGTTAGAATCGAGCACATTTAGGGTTAGTTTTGGTTAGAATTCGTTAGGGTTAGGGTTAGTGCTAGGAGTAGGTGTAGGGTTAGAGAGCATTTAGGGGTAGGGGCAGGGGTACGGTTAGCATTAGGGTTATGGTTTGTGTTTTTAGAATCGAAGTTTAGGGTTAGGCTGAGGGTCAGGATTGCCTTTTGGGTTAGAATCGAGTGCATTTAGGGTTAGGGTTAGTGTGGAGATTGACGACTTAGTGTTAGGCTTAGAATCGAGCACATTAGGGTTAGAGTTATGGTTAGAATCCAGTGCATTTAGGGTTAGGATTAGGGTTAGGGTTAGGGTTATGTTCTGGGTGAGGGTCAGAATCGAGTGCATTTAAGGATAGTGTTAGGGGTAGAGTTATGTATAGGGTTAGTTTTCGTAGAATCGAGGGTTCGGGTTAGGGTTAGGTTCAGGATTGCCTTTTGGGTTAGAATCGAGTGCATTTAGGGTTAGGGTTAGGGTTAGTGTTGAAACTGATGATTTAGTTTTAGCGTTAGAATCAAGCACATTTAGGGAAAGAGTTATGATTAGAATTCAGTGCATTTAGGATTAGGGTTAGGGGTAGGGGTAGGGTTAGGGTTAGGTTTAGGATCAGGGTTAGAATCGAGAGCATTTAAGGATAGTGCTAGGCTTAGAGTGAGGTTTAGGGTGAGCTTTGGTACAATCGAGTGTTAGGCTTAGGGTTAGGCTTAGGGTGAGGGTTAGGGTTAGAATCCAGCACAGTTTTAGTGTTAGCGTTAGGGTGAGGGTTAGGGTTAAAGTACCTTTAGGGCTAGTGGTAGGGGTACGGTTAGGGTTAGGGTTAAAGTTTGTGTTGGTAGAATCGAGGTTTAGGTTTAGGCTTAGGGTCAGGATTGTATTTTGGATCTGAATCGAGTGTATTTAGGCTTTGGGTTAGTGTTCAAATTGACGATTTAGTGTTAGGGTTTAAATCGAGCACATTTAGGGTTAGAGTTATGGTTAGAATTCAGGGCATTTAGGGTTGGGGTTAGGGTTAGGGTTAGGGTGAGGGTCAATCTTAAAATCGAGATCATTTAAGGATAGTGCTAGGGTTAGAGTTAGGTTTAGCTTTCGCTTTCGTAGAATCGAGGGTTAGGCTTAAGGTTAGGCTTAGGGTTAGGGTTAGGGTTAGAATCAGGCGCATTTTTAGTGTTGTGGTTTTCTTCAGGGTATGGCTTAGAGTGCATTTAGGGATAGGGGTATGAGTAGAGTTAGGAATAGGGTTAAGGTTTGTGTTGGTAGAAGCGAGGTTTAGGGTTAGGCTCAGGGTCAGGAATGGCTTTGGGGTTAGAAGCCAGTGCATTTAGGCTTAGGGATAGTGTGGAAATTGAGGATTTAGTGTTAGGGTTAGAAGCGAGCACATTATGGTTATAGTAATTGTTAGAATACAGTGCATTTAGGGTTAGGATTAGGGTTAGGGTTTGTGTTTTTTGAATCGAAGTTTAGGGTTAGGCTTAGGGACAGGATTGCCTTTTGGGTTAGAATCGAGTGCATTTTGGGTTAGGGTTAGTGTTGAGATTGACGATTTCATGTTAGTCTTAGAATCAAGTACATGAGGGTTAGAGTTATGGTTAGAATCCACTGCATTTAGGCTTAGGCTTAGGGTTAGGGTTATTAGGGTCAGGATTAGAATCGAGAGCATGTAAGGATAGTTTTAGGGTTAGAGTTAGGTTTAGGGTTAGGTTTGGTTGAATTGAGGGTTAGGGTTAGGGTTAGGGTTAAGGTTAGGGTTATAATCAAGGGCATTTTTAGTGTTAGTGGTTGGGTTAGGGTTAGGGTTAGAGTGCATATAGAGGTAGGGATAGAAGTAGGGTTAGGATTAGGGTTAGGGTTTGTGTTGGCAGAATCGAGGTTTAGGGTTATGCTTAGGGTCAGGATTTCCTTTTGGGTTAGAGTCGAGTGCATTTAGTGTTTGGCTTAGTGTTGAGATTGACGATTGACTGTTAGGGTTATAATCGAGCACATTACGGTTATAGTTATGGTTAGAATCCAGTGCATTTAGGGTTAGGATTAGGGTTAGGGTTAGGGTTATGTTCAGGGTGAGGGGTAGAATAGAATGCATTTAAGGGTAGTGTTACGGGTAGAGTTATGTATAAGGTTAGCTTTCATAGAATCGAGGGTTAGGGTTAGGGTTATGCCAGGATTGCCTTTTGGGTTAGAATCGAGTGCATTTAGGGTTAGGGTTAGTGTTGGGATTGACGATTTAGAGTTAGTGTCAAAATCAAGCACATTAGGGTTAGATTTATGCTTAGAATCCAGGGCATTTAGGATTTGAATTAGGGTTAGGGTTGGGGTTATGATTAGGGTGAGGGTTAGAATCGAGTGCATTTAAGGATAGTGTTAGGGTTAGAGTTAGGTGTAGGGTTAGCTTTCGTAGAATTGAGGGTCAGTGTTCGGGTTAGAGTTAGGGTAAGGATTGGGGTTAGAATCAAGTGCATTTTTAGTGTTACGGTTGGGGTTTGGGTTAGGGCTTGAGTGCATTTAGGGGTAGGGGAGGAGTTGGGTTAAGATTAGGGTTAGGGTTTGTGTTGGTAGAATCGAGGTTTTGGGTTAGGCTTAGGGTCAGGAGAGCATATTCGGTCATAATTCAGAGCATTTAGGCTTAGGGTTAGTGTTGAAATTGATGATTTAGTTTTAGCGTTAGAATCAAGCACATTTAGGGAAAGAGTTATGATCAGAATTCAGTGAATTTAGGATTAGGGTTAGGGGTAGGAGTAGGGTTAGGGTTAGTTTTAGGGTCAGGGTTAGAATCGAGAGCATTTAAGGATAGTGCTAGGGTTAGAGTTAGGTTTATTGTTAGCTTTCGTAGAATCGAGGGTTAGGCTTAGGGTGAGGGTTAGGGTTAGAATCAAGCACAGTTTTAGTGTTAGCGTTAAGGTGAGGGTTAGGGTTAAAGTGCTTTTAGGGCTAGTGGTAGGGGTACTGTTAGGATTAGGGTTTAGGTTTGTGTTGGTAGAATCGAGGTTTAGGTTTAGGCTTAGGGTCAGGATTGTATTTTGGATATGAATCGAGTGTATTTAGGCTTTGGGTTAGTGTTCAAATTGACGATTTAGTGTTAGGGTTTGAATCGAGCACATTTAGGGTTAGAGTTATGGTTAGAATTCAGGGCATTTAGGTTTGGGGTTAGGGTGAGGGTTAGGGTTAGGGTCAGGGTTAAAATTGAGAGCATTTAAGGACAGTGATAGGGTTAGAGTTAGGTTTAGCTTTCGCTTTCGTAGAATCGAGGGTTAGGCTTAAGGTTAGGCTTAGGGTTAGAGTTAGGGTTAGAATCAGGCGCATTTTTAGTGTTGTGGTTTTCGTCAGGGTATGGCTTAGAGTGCATTTAGGGGTAGGGCTTTGAGTAGAGTTAGGAATAGGGTTAAGGTTTGTGTTGGTAGAAGCGAGGTTTAGGGTTAGGCTCAGGGTCAGCAATGGCTTTTGGGTTAGAAGCCAGTGCATTTAGGCTTAGGGATAGTGTTGAAATTGACGATTTAGTGTTTAGGTTAGAATCGAGCACATTTAGGGTTAGTTTTGGTTAGAATTCGTTAGGGTTAGGGTTAGTGTTAGGGGTAGGTGTAGGGTTAGAGAGCATTTAGGGGTAGGGGTAGGGTTACGGTTAGCATTAGGGTTAGGGTTTGTGTTTTTAGAATCGAAGTTTAGGGTTAGGCTGAGGGTCAGGATTGCCTTTTGGGTTAGAATCGAGTGCATTTAGGGTTAGGGTTAGTGTGGAGATTGACGACTTAGTGTTAGGCTTAGAATCGAGCACATTAGGGTTAGAGTTATGGTTAGAATCCAGTGCATTTAGGGTTAGGGTTAGGGTTAGGGTTAGGGTTATGTTCTGGGTGAGGGTCAGAATCGAGTGCCTTTAAGGATAGTGTTAGGGGTAGAGTTATGCATAGGGTTATTTTTCGTAGAATCGAGGGTTCGGGTTAGGGTTAGGTTCAGGATTGCCTTTTGGGTTAGAATCGAGTGCATTTAGGGTTAGGGTTAGGGTTAGTGTTGAAATTGATGATTTAGTTTTAGCGTTAGAATCAAGCACATTTAGGGAAAGAGTTATGATTAGAATTCAGTGCATTTAGGATTAGGGTTAGGGGTAGGGGTGGGGTTAGGGTTAGGTTTAGTATCAGGGTTAGAATCGAGAGCATTTAAGGATAGTGCTAGGCTTAGAGTGAGGTTTAGGGTTAGCTTTCGTAGAATCGAGTGTTAGGCTTAGGGTTAGGCTTAGGGTGAGGGTTAGGGTTAGAATCCAGCACAGTTTTAGTGTTAGCGTTAGGGTGAGGGTTAGGGTTAAAGTGCTTTTAGGTCTAGTGGTTGGGGTAGGGTTAGGATTAGGGTTAAGGTTTGTGTTGGTAGAATCGAGGATTAGGTTTAGGCTTAGGGTCAGGATTGTATTTTGGATCTGAATCGAGTGTATTTAGGCTTTGGGTTAGTGTTCAAATTGACGATTTAGTGTTAGGGTTTGAATCGAGCACATTTAGGGTTAGAGTTATGGTTAGAATTCAGGGCATTTAGGGTTAGGGTTAGGGTTAGGGTTAGGGTTAGGGTCAATCTTAAAATCGAGATCATTTAAGGATAGTGCTAGGGTTAGAGTTAGGTTTAGCTTTCGCTTTCGTAGAATCGAGGGTTAGGCTTAAGGTTAGGCTTAGGGTTAGGGGTAGGGTTAGAATCAGGCGCATTTTTAGTGTTGTGGTTTTCTTCAGGGTATGGCTTAGAGTGCATTTAGGGATAGGGGTATGAGTAGAGTTAGGAATAGGGTTAAGGTTTGTGTTGGTAGAAGCGAGGTTTAGGGTTAGGCTCAGGGTCAGGAATGGCTTTTGGGTTAGAAGCCAGTGCATTTAGGCTTAGGGATAGTGTTGAAATTGACGATTTAGTGTTTAGGTTAGAATCGAGCACATTTAGGGTTAGTTTTGGTTAGAATTCGTTAGGGTTAGGGTTAGTGTTAGGGGTAGGTGTAGGGTTAGAGAGCATTTAGGGGTAGGGGTAGGGTTACGGTTAGCATTAGGGTTAGGGTTTGTGTTTTTAGAATCGAAGTTTAGGGTTAGGCTGAGGGTCAGGATTGCCTTTTGGGTTAGAATCGAGTGCATTTAGGGTTAGGGTTAGTGTGGAGATTGACGACTTAGTGTTAGGCTTAGAATCGAGCACATTAGGGTTAGAGTTATGGTTAGAATCCAGTGCATTTAGGGTTAGGGTTAGGGTTAGGGTTAGGGTTATGTTCTGGGTGAGGGTCAGAATCGAGTGCCTTTAAGGATAGTGTTAGGGGTAGAGTTATGCATAGGGTTATTTTTCGTAGAATCGAGGGTTCGGGTTAGGGTTAGGTTCAGGATTGCCTTTTGGGTTAGAATCGAGTGCATTTAGGGTTAGGGTTAGGGTTAGTGTTGAAATTGATGATTTAGTTTTAGCGTTAGAATCAAGCACATTTAGGGAAAGAGTTATGATTAGAATTCAGTGCATTTAGGATTAGGGTTAGGGGTAGGGGTAGGGTTAGGGTTAGGTTTAGTATCAGGGTTAGAATCGAGAGCATTTAAGGATAGTGCTAGGCTTAGAGTGAGGTTTAGGGTTAGCTTTCGTAGAATCGAGTGTTAGGCTTAGGGTTAGGCTTAGGGTGAGGGTTAGGGTTAGAATCCAGCACAGTTTTAGTGTTAGCGTTAGGGTGAGGGTTAGGGTTAAAGTGCTTTTAGGTCTAGTGGTTGGGGTAGGGTTAGGATTAGGGTTAAGGTTTGTGTTGGTAGAATCGAGGATTAGGTTTAGGCTTAGGGTCAGGATTTGGATCTGAATCGAGTGTATTTAGGCTTTGGGTTAGTGTTCAAATTGACGATTTAGTGTTAGGGTTTGAATCGAGCACATTTAGGGTTAGAGTTATGGTTAGAATTCAGGGCATTTAGGGTTAGGGTTAGGGTTAGGGTTAGGGTTAGGGTCAATCTTAAAATCGAGATCATTTAAGGATAGTGCTAGGGTTAGAGTTAGGTTTAGCTTTCGCTTTCGTAGAATCGAGGGTTAGGCTTAAGGTTAGGCTTAGGGTTAGGGGTAGGGTTAGAATCAGGCGCATTTTTAGTGTTGTGGTTTTCTTCAGGGTATGGCTTAGAGTGCATTTAGGGATAGGGGTATGAGTAGAGTTAGGAATAGGGTTAAGGTTTGTGTTGGTAGAAGCGAGGTTTAGGGTTAGGCTCAGGGTCAGGAATGGCTTTTGGGTTAGAAGCCAGTGCATTTAGGCTTAGGGATAGTGTTGAAATTGACGATTTAGTGTTTAGGTTAGAATCGAGCACATTTAGGGTTAGTTTTGGTTAGAATTCGTTAGGGTTAGGGTTAGTGTTAGGGGTAGGTGTAGGGTTAGAGAGCATTTAGGGGTAGGGGTAGGGTTACGGTTAGCATTAGGGTTAGGGTTTGTGTTTTTAGAATCGAAGTTTAGGGTTAGGCTGAGGGTCAGGATTGCCTTTTGGGTTAGAATCGAGTGCATTTAGGGTTAGGGTTAGTGTGGAGATTGACGACTTAGTGTTAGGCTTAGAATCGAGCACATTAGGGTTAGAGTTATGGTTAGAATCCAGTGCATTTAGGGTTAGGGTTAGGGTTAGGGTTAGGGTTATGTTCTGGGTGAGGGTCAGAATCGAGTGCCTTTAAGGATAGTGTTAGGGGTAGAGTTATGCATAGGGTTATTTTTCGTAGAATCGAGGGTTCGGGTTAGGGTTAGGTTCAGGATTGCCTTTTGGGTTAGAATCGAGTGCATTTAGGGTTAGGGTTAGGGTTAGTGTTGAAATTGATGATTTAGTTTTAGCGTTAGAATCAAGCACATTTAGGGAAAGAGTTATGATTAGAATTCAGTGCATTTAGGATTAGGGTTAGGGGTAGGGGTAGGGTTAGGGTTAGGTTTAGTATCAGGGTTAGAATCGAGAGCATTTAAGGATAGTGCTAGGCTTAGAGTGAGGTTTAGGGTTAGCTTTCGTAGAATCGAGTGTTAGGCTTAGGGTTAGGCTTAGGGTGAGGGTTAGGGTTAGAATCCAGCACAGTTTTAGTGTTAGCGTTAGGGTGAGGGTTAGGGTTAAAGTGCTTTTAGGTCTAGTGGTTGGGGTAGGGTTAGGATTAGGGTTAAGGTTTGTGTTGGTAGAATCGAGGATTAGGTTTAGGCTTAGGGTCAGGATTTGGATCTGAATCGAGTGTATTTAGGCTTTGGGTTAGTGTTCAAATTGACGATTTAGTGTTAGGGTTTGAATCGAGCACATTTAGGGTTAGAGTTATGGTTAGAATTCAGGGCATTTAGGGTTAGGGTTAGGGTTAGGGTTAGGGTTAGGGTCAATCTTAAAATCGAGATCATTTAAGGATAGTGCTAGGGTTAGAGTTAGGTTTAGCTTTCGCTTTCGTAGAATCGAGGGTTAGGCTTAAGGTTAGGCTTAGGGTTAGGGGTAGGGTTAGAATCAGGCGCATTTTTAGTGTTGTGGTTTTCTTCAGGGTATGGCTTAGAGTGCATTTAGGGATAGGGGTATGAGTAGAGTTAGGAATAGGGTTAAGGTTTGTGTTGGTAGAAGCGAGGTTTAGGGTTAGGCTCAGGGTCAGGAATGGCTTTTGGGTTAGAAGCCAGTGCATTTAGGCTTAGGGAGAGTGTTGAAATTGACGATTTAGTGTTATGGTTAGAAGCGAGCACATTATGGTTATAGTAATGGTTAGAATACAGTGCATTTAGGGTTAGGATTAGGGTCAGGGTTTGTGTTTTTAGAATCGAAGTTTAGGGTTAGGCTTAGGGACAGGATTGCCTTTTGGGTTAGAATCGAGTGCATTTAGGGTTAGGGTTAGTGTTGAGATTGACGATTTCATGTTAGTCTTAGAATCAAGTACATGAGGGTTAGAGTTATGGTTAGAATCCACTGCATTTAGGCTTAGGCTTAGGGTTAGGGTTATTAGGGTCAGGATTAGAATCGAGAGCATGTAAGGATAGTTTTAGGGTTAGAGTTAGGTTTAGGGTTAGGTTTCGTTGAATTGAGGGTTAGGGTTAGGGTTAGGGTTAGAAGCAAGCACATTTTTAGTGTTAGTGGTTGGGTTAGGGTTAGGGTTAGAGCGCATTTAGAGGTAGGGATAGGAGAAGGGTTAGGATTAGGGTTAGGGTTTGTGTTGGCAGAATCGAGGTTTAGGGTTATGCTTAGGGTCAGGATTTCCTTTTGGGTTAGAGTCGAGTGCATTTAGTGTTTGGCTTAGTGTTGAGATTGACGATTGAGTGTTAGGGTTATAATTGAGCACATTACGGTTATAGTTATGGTTAGAATCCAGTGCATTTAGGGTTAGGATTAGGGTTAGGGTTAGGGTTATGTTCAGGGTGAGGGTTAGAATAGAATGCATTTAAGGATAGTGTTACGGGTAGAGGTATGTATAAGGTTAGCTTTCACAGAATCGAGGGTTAGGGTTAGGGTTATGCCAGGATTGCCTTTTGGGTTAGAATCGAGTGCATTTAGGGTTAGGGTTAGTGTTGGGATTGACGATTTAGAGTTAGTGTCAAAATCAAGCACATTAGGGTTAGATTTATGCTTAGAATCCAGGGCATTTAGGATTTGAATTAGGGTTAGGGTTGGGGTTATGATTAGGGTGAGGGTTAGAATCGAGTGCATTTAAGGATAGTGTTAGGGTTAGAGTTAGGTATAGGGTTAGCTTTCGTAGAATTGAGGGTCAGTGTTCGGGTTAGAGTTAGGGTAAGGATTAGGGTTAGTATCAAGTGCATTTTTAGTGTTACGGTTGGGGTTTGGGTTAGGGATTGAGTGCATTTAGGGGTAGGGGAGGAGTTGGGTTAGGATTAGGGTTAGGGTTTGTGTTGGTAGAATCGAGGTTTTGGGTTAGGCTTAGGGTCAGGAGAGCATATTCGGTCATAATTCAGAGCATTTAGGCTTAGGGTTAGTGTTGAAATTGATGATTTAGTTTAAGCGTTAGAATCAAGCACATTTAGGGAAAGAGTTATGATTAGAATTCAGTGCATTTAGGATTAGGGTTAGGGGTAGGAGTAGGGTTAGGGTTAGTTTTAGGGTCAGGGTTAGAATCGAGAGCATTTAAGGATAGTGCTAGGGTTAGAGTTAGGTTTATTGTTAGCTTTCGTAGAATCGAGGGTTAGGCTTAGGGTGAGGGTTAGGGTTAGAATCAAGCACAGTTTTAGTGTTAGCGTTAAGGTGAGGGTTAGGGTTAAAGTGCTTTTAGGGCTAGTGGTAGGGGTACTGTTAGGATTAGGGTTTAGGTTTGTGTTGGTAGAATCGAGGTTTAGGTTTAGGCTTAGGGTCAGGATTGTATTTTGGATCTGAATCGAGTGTATTTAGGCTTTGGGTTAGTGTTCAAATTGACGATTTAGTGTTAGGGTTTGAATCGAGCACATTTAGGGTTAGAGTTATGGTTAGAATTCAGGGCATTTAGGTTTGGGGTTAGGGTGAGGGTTAGGGTTAGGGTCAGGGTTAAAATTGAGAGCATTTAAGGACAGTGCTAGGGTTAGAGTTAGGTTTAGCTTTCGCTTTCGTAGAATCGAGGGTTAGCTTTAAGGTTAGGCTTAGGGTTAGAGTTAGGGTTAGAATCAGGCGCATTTTTAGTGTTGTGGTTTTCGTCAGGGTATGGCTTAGAGTGCATTTAGGGGTACGGCTTTGAGTAGAGTTAGGAATAGGGTTAAGGTTTGTGTTGGTAGAATCGAGGTTTAGGGTTAGGCTCAGGGTGAGGAATGGCTTTTGGGTTAGAAGCCAGTGCATTTAGGCTTAGGGATAGTGTTGAAATTGACGATTTAGTGTTTAGGTTAGAATTGAGCACATTTAGGGTTAGTTTGGTTAGAATTCGTTAGGGTTAGGGTTAGTGTTAGGGGTAGGTGTAGGGTTATAGAGCATTTAGGGGTAGGGGTAGGGTTACGGTTAGCATTAGGGTTAGGGTTTGTGTTTTTATAATCGAAGTTTAGGGTTAGGCTGAAGGTCAGGATTGCCTTTTGGGTTAGAATCGAGTGCATTTAGGGTTAGGGTTAGTGTGGAGATTGACGACTTAGTGTTAGGCTTAGAATCGAGCACATTAGGGTTAGAGTTATGGTTAGAATCCAGTGCATTTAGGGTTAGGGTTAGGGTTAGGGTTAGGGTTATGTTCTGGGTGAGGGTCAGAATCGAGTGCCTTTAAGGATAGTGTTAGGGGTAGAGTTATGTATAGGGTTATTTTTCGTAGAATCGAGGGTTCGGGTTAGGGTTAGGTTCAGGATTGCCTTTTGGGTTAGAATCGAGTGCATTTAGGGTTAGGGTTAGGGTTAGTGTTGAAATTGATGATTTAGTTTTAGCGTTAGAATCAAGCACATTTAGGGAAAGAGTTATGATTAGAATTCAGTGCATTTAGGATTAGGGTTAGGGGTAGGGGTAGGGTTAGGGTTAGGTTTAGGATCAGGGTCAGAATCGAGAGCATTTAAGGATAGTGCTAGGCTTAGAGAGAGGTTTAGGGTTAGCTTTCGTATAATCGAGGGTTAGGCTTAGGGTTCGGCTTAGGGTGAGGGTTAGGGTTAGAATCAAGCACAGTTTTAGTGTTAGCGTTAGGGTGAGGGTTAGGGTTAAAGTGCTTTTAGGTCTAGTGGTAGGGGTAGGGTTAGGATTAGGGTTAAGGTTTGTGTTGGTAGAATCGAGGTTTAGGTTTAGGCTTAGGGTCAGGATTGTATTTTGGATCTGAATCGAGTGTATTTAGGCTTTGGGTTAGTGTTCAAATTGACGATTTAGTGTTAGGGTTTGAATCGAGCACATTTAGGGTTAGAGTTATGGTTAGAATTCAGGGCATTTAGGGTTAGGGTTAGGGTTAGGGTTAGGGTCAATCTTAAAATCGAGATCATTTAAGGATAGTGCTAGGGTTAGAGTTAGGTTTAGCTTTCGCTTTCGTAGAATCGAGGGTTAGGCTTAAGGTTAGGCTTAGGGTTAGGGTTAGGGTTAGAATCAGGCGCATTTTTAGTGTTGTGGTTTTCTTCAGGGTATGGCTTAGAGTGCATTTAGGGATAGGGGTATGAGTAGAGTTAGGAATAGGGTGAAGGTTTGTGTTGGTAGAAGCGAGGTTTAGGGTTAGGCTCAGGGTCAGGAATGGCTTTTGGGTTAGAAGCCAGTGCATTTAGGCTTAGGGATAGTGTGGAAATTGACGATTTAGTGTTAGGGTTAGAAGCGAGCACATTATGGTTATAGTAATGGTTAGAATACAGTGCATTTAGGGTTAGGATTAGGGTTAGGGTTTGTGTTTTTTGAATCGAAGTTTAGGGTTAGGCTTAGGGACAGGATTGCCTTTTGGGTTAGAATCGAGTGCATTTAGGGTTAGGGTTAGTGTTGAGATTGACGATTTCATGTCAGGCTTAGAATCAAGTACATGAGGGTTAGAGTTATGGTTAGAATTAACTGCATTTAGGCTTAGGCTTAGGGTTAGGGTTATTAGGGTCAGGATTAGAATCGAGAGCATGTAAGGATAGTTTTAGGGTTAGAGTTAGGTTTAGGGTTAGGTTTCGTTGAATTGAGGGTTAGGGTTAGGGTTAGGGTTAGAAGCAAGCACATTTTTAGTGTTAGTGGTTGGGTTAGGGTTAGGGTTAGAATCAAGCACAGTTTTAGTGTTAGCGTTAGGGTGAGGGTTAGGGTTAAAGTGCTTTTAGGGCTGGTTGTAGGGGTACGGTTAGGATTAGGGTTAAGGTTTATGTTGGTAGAATCGAGGTTTAGGTTTTGGCTTAGGGTCAGGATTGTATTTTGGATCTGGATCGAGTGTATTTAGGCTTTGCGTTAGTGTTCAAATTGACGATTTAGTGTTATGGTTTGAATCGAGCACATTTAGGGTTAGAGTTATGGTTAGAATTCAGGGCATTTAGGGTTAGGGTTAGGGTGAGGGTTAGGGTTAGGGTCAGGCTTAAAATCGAGACCATTTAAGGATAGTGCTAGGGTTAGAGTTAGGTTTAGCTTTCGCTTTCGTAGAATCGAGGGTTAGGCTTAAGGTTAGGCTTAGGGTGACGGTTAGGGTTAGAATCAGACGCATTTTTAGTGTTATGGTTTTCTTCAGGGTATGGCTTAGAGTGCATTTAGGGATAGGGGTATGAGTAGAGTTAGGAATAGGGTTAAGGTTTGTGTTGGTAAAAGCGAGGTTTAGGGTTAGGCTCAGGGTCAGGAATGGCTTTTGGGTTAGAAGCCAGTGCATTTAGGCTTAGGGATAGTGTGGAAATTGACGATTTAGTGTTAGGGTTAGAAGCGAGCACATTATGGTTATAGTAATGGTTAGAATACAGTGCATTTAGGGTTAGGATTAGGGTCAGGGTTTGTGTTTTTAGAATCTATGTTTAGGGTTAGGCTTAGGGACAGGATTGCCTTTTGGGTTAGAATCGAGTGCATTTAGGGTTAGGGTTAGTGTTGAGATTGACGATTTCATGTTAGTCTTAGAATCAAGTACATGAGGGTTAGAGTTATGGTTAGAATCCACTGCATTTAGGCTTAGGCTTAGGGTTAGGGTTATTAGGGTCAGGATTAGAATCGAGAGCATGTAAGGATAGTTTTAGGGTTAGAGTTAGGTTTAGGGTTAGGTTTCGTTGAATTGAGGGTTAGGGTTAGGGTTAGGGTTAGAAGCAAGCACATTTTTAGTGTTAGTGGTTGGGTTAGGGTTAGGGTTAGAGCGCATTTAGAGGTAGGGATAGGAGAAGGGTTAGGATTAGGGTTAGGGTTTGTGTTGGCAGAATCGAGGTTTAGGGTTATGCTTAGGGTCAGGATTTCCTTTTGGGTTAGAGTCGAGTGCATTTAGTGTTTGGCTTAGTGTTGAGATTGACGATTGACTGTTAGGGTTATAATCGAGCACATTACGGTTATAGTTATGGTTAGAATCCAGTGCATTTAGGGTTAGGATTAGGGTTAGGGTTAGGGTTATGTTCAGGGTGAGGGTTAGAATAGAATGCATTTAAGGATAGTGTTACGGGTAGAGTTATGTATAAGGTTAGCTTTCACAGAATCGAGGGTTAGGGTTAGGGTTATGCCAGGATTGCCTTTTGGGTTAGAATCGAGTGCATTTAGGGTTAGGGTTAGTGTTGGGATTGACGATTTAGAGTTAGTGTCAAAATCAAGCACATTAGGGTTAGATTTATGCTTAGAATCCAGGGCATTTAGGATTTGAATTAGGGTTAGGGTTGGGGTTATGATTAGGGTGAGGGTTAGAATCGAGTGCATTTAAGGATAGTGTTAGGGTTAGAGTTAGGTATAGGGTTAGCTTTCGTAGAATTGAGGGTCAGTGTTCGGGTTAGAGTTAGGGTAAGGATTAGGGTTAGAATCAAGTGCATTTTTAGTGTTACGGTTGGGGGTTGGGTTAGGGATTGAGTGCATTTAGGGGTAGGGGAGGAGTTGGGTTAGGATTAGGGTTAGGGTTTGTGTTGGTAGAATCGAGGTTTTGGGTTAGGCTTAGGGTCAGGAGAGCATATTCGGTCATAATTCAGAGCATTTAGGCTTAGGGTTAGTGTTGAAATTGATGATTTAGTTTAAGCGTTAGAATCAAGCACATTTAGGGAAAGAGTTATGATTAGAATTCAGTGCATTTAGGATTAGGGTTAGGGGTAGGAGTAGGGTTAGGGTTAGTTTTAGGGTCAGGGTTAGAATCGAGAGCATTTAAGGATAGTGCTAGGGTTAGAGTTAGGTTTATTGTTAGCTTTCGTAGAATCGAGGGTTAGGCTTAGGGTGAGGGTTAGGGTTAGAATCAAGCACAGTTTTAGTGTTAGCGTTAAGGTGAGGGTTAGTGTTAAAGTGCTTTTAGGGCTAGTGGTAGGGGTACTGTTAGGATTAGGGTTTAGGTTTGTGTTGGTAGAATCGAGGTTTAGGTTTAGGCTTAGGGTCAGGATTGTATTTTGGATCTGAATCGAGTGTATTTAGGCTTTGGGTTAGTGTTCAAATTGACGATTTAGTGTTAGGGTTTGAATCGAGCACATTTAGGGTTAGAGTTATGGTTAGAATTCAGGGCATTTAGGTTTGGGGTTAGGGTGAGGGTTAGGGTTAGGGTCAGGGTTAAAATTGAGAGCATTTAAGGACAGTGCTAGGGTTAGAGTTAGGTTTAGCTTTCGCTTTCGTAGAATCGAGGGTTAGGCTTAAGGTTAGGCTTAGGGTTAGAGTTAGGGTTAGAATCAGGCGCATTTTTAGTGTTGTGGTTTTCGTCAGGGTATGGCTTAGAGTGCATTTAGGGGTACGGCTTTGAGTAGAGTTAGGAATAGGGTTAAGGTTTGTGTTGGTAGAATCGAGGTTTAGGGTTAGGCTCAGGGTGAGGAATGGCTTTTGGGTTAGAAGCCAGTGCATTTAGGCTTAGGGATAGTGTTGAAATTGACGATTTAGTGTTTAGGTTAGAATTGAGCACATTTAGGGTTAGTTTTGGTTAGAATTCGTTAGGGTTAGGGTTAGTGTTAGGGGTAGGTGTAGGGTTAGAGAGCATTTAGGGGTAGGGGTAGGGTTACGGTTAGCATTAGGGTTAGGGTTTGTGTTTTTAGAATCGAATTTTAGGGTTAGGCTGAAGGTCAGGATTGCCTTTTGGGTTAGAATCGAGTGCATTTAGGGTTAGGGTTAGTGTGGAGATTGACGACTTAGTGTTAGGCTTAGAATCGAGCACATTAGGGTTAGAGTTATGGTTAGAATCCAGTGCATTTAGGGTTAGGGTTAGGGTTAGGGTTAGGGTTATGTTCTGGGTGAGGGTCAGAATCGAGTGCCTTTAAGGATAGTGTTAGGGGTAGAGTTATGTATAGGGTTATTTTTCGTAGAATCGAGGGTTCGGGTTAGGGTTAGGTTCAGGATTGCCTTTTGGGTTAGAATCGAGTGCATTTAGGGTTAGGGTTAGGGTTAGTGTTGAAATTGATGATTTAGTTTTAGCGTTAGAATCAAGCACATTTAGGGAAAGAGTTATGATTAGAATTCAGTGCATTTAGGATTAGGGTTAGGGGTAGGGGTAGGGTTAGGGTTAGGTTTAGGATCAGGGTCAGAATCGAGAGCATTTAAGGATAGTGCTAGGCTTAGAGTGAGGTTTAGGGTTAGCTTTCGTAGAATCGAGGGTTAGGCTTAGGGTTAGGCTTAGGGTGAGGGTTAGGGTTAGAATCAAGCACAGTTTTAGTGTTAGCGTTAGGGTGAGGGTTAGGCTTAAAGTGCTTTTAGGTCTAGTGGTAGGGGTAGGGTTAGGATTAGGGTTAAGGTTTGTGTTGGTAGAATCGAGGTTTAGGTTTAGGCTTAGGGTCAGGATTGTATTTTGGATCTGAATCGAGTGTATTTAGGCTTTGGGTTAGTGTTCAAATTGACGATTTAGTGTTAGGGTTTGAATCGAGCACATTTAGGGTTAGAGTTATGGTTAGAATTCAGGGCATTTAGGGTTAGGGTTAGGGTTAGGGTTAGGGTCAATCTTAAAATCGAGATCATTTAAGGATAGTGCTAGGGTTAGAGTTAGGTTTAGCTTTCGCTTTCGTAGAATCGAGGGTTAGGCTTAAGGTTAGGCTTAGGGTTAGGGTTAGGGTTAGAATCAGGCGCATTTTTAGTGTTGTGGTTTTCTTCAGGGTATGGCTTAGAGTGCATTTAGGGATAGGGGTATGAGTAGAGTTAGGAATAGGGTGAAGGTTTGTGTTGGTAGAAGCGAGGTTTAGGGTTAGGCTCAGGGTTAGGAATGGCTTTTGGGTTAGAAGCCAGTGCATTTAGGCTTAGGAATAGTGTGGAAATTGACGATTTAGTGTTAGGGTTAGAAGCGAGCACATTATGGTTATAGTAATGGTCAGAATACAGTGCATTTAGGGTTAGGATTAGGGTTAGGGTTTGTGTTTTTTGAATCGAAGTTTAGGGTTAGGCTTAGGGACAGGATTGCCTTTTGGGTTAGAATCGAGTGCATTTAGGGTTAGGGTTAGTGTTGAGATTGACGATTTCATGTCAGGCTTAGAATCAAGTACATGAGGGTTAGAGTTATGGTTAGAATTAACTGCATTTAGGCTTAGGCTTAGGGTTAGGGTTATTAGGGTCAGGATTAGAATCGAGAGCATGTAAGGATAGTTTTAGGGTTAGAGTTAGGTTTAGGGTTAGGTTTCGTTGAATTGAGGGTTAGGGTTAGGGTTAGGGTTAGAAGCAAGCACATTTTTAGTGTTAGTGGTTGGGTTAGGGTTAGGGTTAGAGCGCATTTAGAGGTAGGGATAGGAGAAGGGTTAGGATTAGGGTTAGGGTTTGTGTTGGCAGAATCGAGGTTTAGGGTTATGCTTAGGGTCAGGATTTCCTTTTGGGTTAGAGTCGAGTGCATTTAGTGTTTGGCTTAGTGTTGAGATTGACGATTGACTGTTAGGGTTATAATCGAGCACATTACGGTTAAAGTTATGGTTAGAATCCAGTGCATTTAGGGTTAGGATTAGGGTTAGGGTTAGGGTTATGTTCAGGGTGAGGGTTAGAATAGAATGCATTTAAGGATAGTGTTACGGGTAGAGTTATGTATAAGGTTAGCTTTCACAGAATCGAGGGTTAGGGTTAGGGTTATGCCAGGATTGCCTTTTGGGTTAGAATCGAGTGCATTTAGGGTTAGGGTTAGTGTTGGGATTGACGATTTAGAGTTAGTGTCAAAATCAAGCACATTAGGGTTAGATTTATGCTTAGAATCCAGGGCATTTAGGATTTGAATTAGGGTTAGGGTTGGGGTTATGATTAGGGTGAGGGTTAGAATCGAGTGCATTTAAGGATAGTGTTAGGGTTAGAGTTAGGTATAGGGTTAGCTTTCATAGAATTGAGGGTCAGTGTTCGGGTTAGAGTTAGGGTAAGGATTAGGGTTAGAATCTAGTGCATTTTTAGTGTTACGGTTGGGGGTTGGGTTAGGGATTGAGTGCATTTAGGGGTAGGGGAGGACTTGGGTTAGGATGAGGGTTAGGGTTTGTGTTGGTAGAATCGAGGTTTTGGGTTAGGCTTAGGGTCAGGAGAGCATATTCGGTCATAATTCAGAGCATTTAGGCTTAGGGTTAGTGTTGAAATTGATGATTTAGTTTAAGCGTTAGAATCAAGCACATTTAGGGAAAGAGTTATGATTAGAATTCAGTGCATTTAGGATTAGGGTTAGGGGTAGGAGTAGGGTTAGGGTTAGTTTTAGGGTCAGGGTTAGAATCGAGAGCATTTAAGGATAGTGCTAGGGTTAGAGTTAGGTTTATTGTTAGCTTTCGTAGAATCGAGGGTTAGGCTTAGGGTGAGGGTTAGGGTTAGAATCAAGCACAGTTTTAGTGTTAGCGTTAGGGTGAGGGTTAGGGTTAAAGTGCTTTTAGGGCTAGTGGTAGGGGTACTGTTAGGATTAGGGTTTAGGTTTGTGTTGGTAGAATCGAGGTTTAGGTTTAGGCTTAGGGTCAGGATTGTATTTTGGATCTGAATCGAGTGTATTTAGGCTTTGGGTTAGTGTTCAAATTGACGATTTAGTGTTAGGGTTTGAATCGAGCACATTTAGGGTTAGAGTTATGGTTAGAATTCAGGGCATTTAGGGTTGGGGTTAGGGTGAGGGTTAGGGTTAGGGTCAGGGTTGAAATTGAGAGCATTTAAGGACAGTGCTAGGGTTAGAGTTAGGTTTAGCTTTCGCTTTCGTAGAATCGAGGGTTAGGCTTAAGGTTAGGCTTAGGGTTAGAGTTAGGGTTAGAATCAGGCGCATTTTTAGTGTTGTGGTTTTCGTCAGGGTATGGCTTAGAGTGCATTTAGGGGTACGGCTTTGAGTAGAGTTAGGAATAGGGTTAAGGTTTGTGTTGGTAGAATCGAGGTTTAGGGTTAGGCTCAGGGTGAGGAATGGCTTTTGGGTTAGAAGCCAGTGCATTTAGGCTTAGGGATAGTGTTGAAATTGACGATTTAGTGTTTAGGTTAGAATTGAGCACATTTAGGGTTAGTTTTGGTTAGAATTCGTTAGGGTTAGGGTTAGTGTTAGGGGTAGGTGTAGGGTTAGAGAGCATTTAGGGGTAGGGGTAGGGTTACGGTTAGCATTAGGGTTAGGGTTTGTGTTTTTAGAATCGAAGTTTAGGGTTAGGCTGAAGGTCAGGATTGCCTTTTGGGTTAGAATCGAGTGCATTTAGGGTTAGGGTTAGTGTGGAGATTGACGACTTAGTGTTAGGCTTAGAATCGAGCACATTAGGGTTAGAGTTATGGTTAGAATCCAGTGCATTTAGGGTTAGGGTTAGGGTTAGGGTTAGGGTTATGTTCTGGGTGAGGGTCAGAATCGAGTGCCTTTAAGGATAGTGTTAGGGGTAGAGTTATGTATAGGGTTATTTTTCGTAGAATCGAGGGTTCGGGTTAGGGTTAGGTTCAGGATTGCCTTTTGGGTTAGAATCGAGTGCATTTAGGGTTAGGGTTAGGGTTAGTGTTGAAATTGATGATTTAGTTTTAGCGTTAGAATCAAGCACATTTAGGGAAAGAGTTATGATTAGAATTCAGTGCATTTAGGATTAGGGTTAGGGGTAGGGGTAGGGTTAGGGTTAGGTTTAGGATCAGGGTCAGAATCGAGAGCATTTAAGGATAGTGCTAGGCTTAGAGTGAGGTTTAGGGTTAGCTTTCGTAGAATCGAGGGTAAGGCTTAGGGTTAGGCTTAGGGTGAGGGTTAGGGTTAGAATCCAGCACAGTTTTAGTGTTAGCGTTAGGGTGAGGGTTAGGGTTAAAGTGCTTTTAGGTCTAGTGGTAGGGGTAGGGTTAGGATTAGGGTTAAGGTTTGTGTTGGTAGAATCGAGGTTTAGGTTTAGGCTTAGGGTCAGGATTGTATTTTGGATCTGAATCGAGTGTATTTAGGCTTTGGGTTAGTGTTCAAATTGACGATTTAGTGTTAGGGTTTGAATCGAGCACATTTAGGGTTAGAGTTATGGTTAGAATTCAGGGCATTTAGGGTTAGGGTTAGGGTTAGGGTTAGGGTCAATCTTAAAATCGAGATCATTTAAGGATAGTGCTAGGGTTAGAGTTAGGTTTAGCTTTCGCTTTCGTAGAATCGAGGGTTAGGCTTAAGGTTAGGCTTAGGGTTAGGGTTAGGGTTAGAATCAGGCGCATTTTTAGTGTTGTGGTTTTCTTCAGGGTATGGCTTAGAGTGCATTTAGGGATAGGGGTATGAGTAGAGTTAGGAATAGGGTGAAGGTTTGTGTTGGTAGAAGCGAGGTTTAGGGTTAGGCTCAGGGTCAGGAATGGCTTTTGGGTTAGAAGCCAGTGCATTTAGGCTTAGGGATAGTGTGGAAATTGACGATTTAGTGTTAGGGTTAGAAGCGAGCACATTATGGTTATAGTAATGGTTAGAATACAGTGCATTTAGGGTTAGGATTAGGGTTAGGGTTTGTGTTTTTTGAATCGAAGTTTAGGGTTAGGCTTAGGGACAGGATTGCCTTTTGGGTTAGAATCGAGTGCATTTAGGGTTAGGGTTAGTGTTGAGATTGACGATTTCATGTCAGGCTTAGAATCAAGTACATGAGGGTTAGAGTTATGGTTAGAATTAACTGCATTTAGGCTTAGGCTTAGGGTTAGGGTTATTAGGGTCAGGATTAGAATCGAGAGCATGTAAGGATAGTTTTAGGGTTAGAGTTAGGTTTAGGGTTAGGTTTCGTTGAATTGAGGGTTAGGGTTAGGGTTAGGGTTAGAAGCAAGCACATTTTTAGTGTTAGTGGTTGGGTTAGGGTTAGGGTTAGAGCTCATTTAGAGGTAGGGATAGGAGTAGGGTTAGGATTAGGGTTAGGGTTTGTGTTGGCAGAATCGAGGTTTAGGGTTATGCTTAGGGTCAGGATTTCCTTTTGGGTTAGAGTCGAGTGAATTTAGTGTTTGGCTTAGTGTTGAGATTGACGATTGAGTGTTAGGGTTATAATCGAGCACATTACGGTTATAGTTATGGTTAGAATCCAGTGCATTTAGGGTTAGGATTAGGGTTAGGGTTAGGGTTATGTTCAGGGTGAGTGTTAGAATAGAATGCATTTAAGGATAGTGTTACGGGTAGAGTTATGTATAAGGTTAGCTTTCATAGAATCGAGGGTTAGGGTTAGGGTTATGCCAGGATTTCCTTTTGGGTTAGAATCGAGTGCATTTAGGGTTAGGGTTAGTGTTGGGATTGACGATTTAGAGTTAGTGTCAAAATCAAGCACATTAGGGTTAGATTTATGCTTAGAATCCAGTGCATTTAGGATTTGAATTAGGGTTAGGGTTGGGGTTATGATTAGGGTGAGGGTTAGAATCGAGTGCATTTAAGGATAGTGTTAGGGTTAGAGTTAGGTATAGGGTTAGCTTTCGTAGAATTGAGGGTCAGTGTTCGGGTTAGAGTTAGGGTAAGGATTAGGGTTAGAATCTAGTGCATTTTTAGTGTTACGGTTGGGGGTTGGGTTAGGGATTGAGTGCATTTAGGGGTAGGGGAGGAGTTGGGTTAGGATTAGGGTTAGGGTTTGTGTTGGTAGAATCGAGGTTTTGGGTTAGGCTTAGGGTCAGGAGAGCATATTCGGTCATAATTCAGAGCATTTAGGCTTAGGGTTAGTGTTGAAATTGATGATTTAGTTTTAGCGTTAGAATCAAGCACATTCAGGGAAAGAGTTATGATTAGAATTCAGTGCATTTAGGATTAGGGTTAGGGGTAGGAGTAGGGTTAGGGTTAGTTTTAGGGTCAGGGTTAGAATCGAGAGCATTTAAGGATAGTGCTAGGGTTAGAGTTAGGTTTATTGTTAGCTTTCGTAGAATCGTGGGTTAGGCTTAGGGTGAGCGTGAAGGGTAGAATCAAGCACAGTTTTAGTGTTAGCGTTAAGGTGCGGGTTATGGTTAAAGTGCTTTTAGGGCTAGTGGTAGGGGTACTGTTAGGATTAGGGTTTAGGTTTGTGTTGGTAGAATCGAGGTTTAGGTTTAGGCTTAGGGTCAGGATTGTATTTTGGATCTGAATCGAGTGTATTTAGGCTTTGGGTTAGTGTTCAAATTGACGATTTAGTGTTAGGGTTTGAATCGAGCACATTTAGGGTTAGAGTTATGGTTAGAATTCAGGGCATTTAGGGTTGGGGTTAGGGTTAGGGTTAGGGTTAGGGTCAGGGTTGAAATTGAGAGCATTTAAGGACAGTGCTAGGGTTAGAGTTAGGTTTAGCTTTCGCTTTCGTAGAATCGAGGGTTAGGCTTAAGGTTAGGCTTAGGGTTAGAGTTAGGGTTAGAATCAGGCGCATTTTTAGTGTTGTGGTTTTCGTCAGGGTATGGCTTAGAGTGCATTTAGGGGTACGGCTTTGAGTAGAGTTAGGAATAGGGTTAAGGTTTGTGTTGGTAGAATCGAGGTTTAGGGTTAGGCTCAGGGTGAGGAATGGCTTTTGGGTTAGAAGCCAGTGCATTTAGGCTTAGGGATGGTGTTGAAATTGACGATTTAGTGTTTATGTTAGAATCGAGCACATTTAGGGTTAGTTTTGGTTAGAATTCGTTAGGGTTAGGGTTAGTGTTAGGGGTAGGTGTAGGGTTAGAGAGCATTTAGGGGTAGGGGTAGGGTTACGGTTAGCATTAGGGTTAGGGTTTGTGTTTTTAGAATCGAAGTTTAGGGTTAGGCTGAGGGTCAGGATTGCCTTTTGGGTTAGAATCGAGTGCATTTAGGGTTAGGGTTAGTGTGGAGATTGACGACTTAGTGTTAGGCTTAGAATCGAGCACATTAGGGTTAGAGTTATGGTTAGAATCCAGTGCATTTAGGGTTAGGATTAGGGTTAGGGTTAGGGTTATGTTCTGGGTGAGGGTCAGAATCGAGTGCCTTTAAGGATAGTGTTAGGGGTAGAGTTATGTATAGGGTTATTTTTCGTAGAATCGAGGGTTCGGGTTAGGGTTAGGTTCAGGATTGCCTTTTGGGTTAGAATCGAGTGCATTTAGGGTTAGGGTTAGGGTTAGTGTTGAAATTGATGATTTAGTTTTAGCGTTAGAATCAAGCACATTTAGGGAAAGAGTTATGATTAGAATTCAGTGCATTTAGGATTAGGGTTAGGGGTAGGGGTAGGGTTAGGGTTAGGTTTAGGATCAGGGTTAGAATCGAGAGCATTTAAGGATAGTGCTAGGCTTAGAGTGAGGTTTAGGGTTAGCTTTCGTAGAATCGGGTGTTAGGCTTAGGGTTAGGCTTAGGGTGAGTGTTAGGGTTAGAATCAAGCACAGTTTTAGTGCTAGCGTTAGGGTGAGGGTTAGGGTTAAAGTGCTTTTAGGTCTAGTGGTAGGGGTAGGGTTAGGATTAGGGTTAAGGTTTGTGTTGGTAGAATCGAGGTTTAGGTTTAGGCTTAGGGTCAGGATTGTATTTTGGATCTGAATCGAGTGTATTTAGGCTTTGGGTTAGTGTTCAAATTGACGATTTAGTGTTAGGGTTTGAATCGAGAACATTTAGGGTCAGAGTTATGGTTAGAATTCAGGGCATTTAGGGTTAGGGTTAGGGTGAGGGTTAGGGTCAATCTTAAAATCGAGATCATTTAAGGATAGTGCTAGGGTTAGAGTTAGGTTTAGCTTTCGCTTTCGTAGAATCGAGGGTTAGGCTTAAGGTTAGGCTTAGGGTTAGGGTTACGGTTAGAATCACGCGCATTTTTAGTGTTGTGGTTTTCTTCAGGGTATGGCTTAGAGTGCATTTAGGGATAGGGGTATGAGTAGAGTTAGGAATAGGGTTAAGGTTTGTGTTGGTAGAAGCGAGGTTTAGGGTTAGGCTCAGGGTCAGGAATGGCTTTTGGGTTAGAAGCCAGTGCATTTAGGCTTAGGGAGAGTGTGGAAATTGACGATTTAGTGTTATGGTTAGAAGCGAGCACATTATGGTTATAGTAATGGTTAGAATACAGTGCATTTAGGGTTAGGATTAGGGTTAGGGTTTCTGTTTTTTGAATCGAAGTTTAGGGTTAGGCTTAGGGACAGGATTGCCTTTTGGGTTAGAATCGATTGCATTTAGGGTTAGGGTTAGTGTTGAGATTGACGATTTCATGTTAGGCTTAGAATCAAGTACATGAGGGTTAGAGTTATGGTTAGAATTAACTGCATTTAGGCTTAGGCTTAGGGTTAGGGTTATTAGGGTCAGGATTAGAATCGAGAACATATAAGGATAGTTTTAGGGTTAAGGTTAGGTTTAGGGTTAGGTTTCGTTGAATTGAGGGTTAGGGTTAGGGTTAGGGTTAGAAGCAAGCACATTTTTAGTGTTAGTGGTTGGGTTAGGGTTAGGGTTAGAATCAAGCACAGTTTTAGTGTTAGCGTTAGGGTGAGGGTTAGGGTTAAAGTGCTTTTAGGGCTGGTTGTAGGGGTACGGGTAGGATTAGGGTTAAGGTTTATGTTGGTAGAATCGAGGTTTAGGTTTTGGCTTAGGGTCAGGATTGTATTTTGGATCTGGATCGAGTGTATTTAGGCTTTGCGTTAGTGTTCAAATTGACGATTTAGTGTTATGGTTTGAATCGAGCACATTTAGGGTTAGAGTTATGGTTAGAATTCAGGGCATTTAGGGTTAGGGTTAGGTTGAGGGTTAGGGTTAGGGTCAGGCTTAAAATCGAGACCATTTAAGGATAGTGCTAGGGTTAGAGTTAGGTTTAGCTTTCGCTTTCGTAGAATCGAGGGTTAGGCTTAAGGTTAGGCTTAGGGTGACGATTAGGGTTAGAATCAGACGCATTTTTAGTGTTGTGGTTTTCTTCAGGGTATGGCTTAGAGTGCATTTAGGGATAGGGGTATGAGTAGAGTTAGGAATAGGGTTAAGGTTTGTGTTGGTAAAAGCGAGGTTTAGGGTTAGGCTCAGGGTCAGGAATGGCTTTTGGGTTAGAAGCCAGTGCATTTAGGCTTAGGGATAGTGTGGAAATTGACGATTTAGTGTTAGGGTTAGAAGCGAGCACATTATGGTTATAGTAATGGTTAGAATACAGTGCATTTAGGGTTAGGATTAGGGTCAGGGTTTGTGTTTTTAGAATCGAAGTTTAGGGTTAGGCTTAGGGACAGGATTGCCTTTTGGGTTAGAATCGAGTGCATTTAGGGTTAGGGTTAGTGTTGAGATTGACGATTTCATGTTAGTCTTAGAATCAAGTACATGAGGGTTAGAGTTATGGTTAGAATCCACTGCATTTAGGCTTAGGCTTAGGGTTAGGGTTATTAGGGTCAGGATTAGAATCGAGAGCATGTAAGGATAGTTTTAGGGTTAGAGTTAGGTTTAGGGTTAGGTTTCGTTGAATTGAGGGTTAGGGTTAGGGTTAGGGTTAGAAGCAAGCACATTTTTAGTGTTAGTGGTTGGGTTAGGGTTAGGGTTAGAGCGCATTTAGAGGTAGGGATAGGAGAAGGGTTAGGATTAGGGTTAGGGTTTGTGTTGGCAGAATCGAGGTTTAGGGTTATGCTTAGGGTCAGGATTTCCTTTTGTGTTAGAGTCGAGTGCATTTAGTGTTTGGCTTAGTGTTGAGATTGACGATTGACTGTTAGGGTTATAATCGAGCACATTACGGTTATAGTTATGGTTAGAATCCAGTGCATTTAGGGTTAGGATTAGGGTTAGGGTTAGGGTTATGTTCAGGGTGAGGGTTAGAATAGAATGCATTTAAGGATAGTGTTACGGGTAGAGTTATGTATAAGGTTAGCTTTCACAGAATCGAGGGTTAGGGTTAGGGTTATGCCAGGATTGCCTTTTGGGTTAGAATCGAGTGCATTTAGGGTTAGGGTTAGTGTTGGGATTGACGATTTAGAGTTAGTGTCAAAATCAAGCACATTAGGGTTAGATTTATGCTTAGAATCCAGGGCATTTAGGATTTGAATTAGGGTTAGGGTTGGGGTTATGATTAGGGTGAGGGTTAGAATCGAGTGCATTTAAGGATAGTGTTAGGGTTAGAGTTAGGTATAGGGTTAGCTTTCGTAGAATTGAGGGTCAGTGTTCGGGTTAGAGTTAGGGTAAGGATTAGGGTTAGAATCTAGTGCATTTTTAGTGTTACGGTTGGGGTTTGGGTTAGGGATTGAGTGCATTTAGGGGTAGGGGAGGAGTTGGGTTAGGATTAGGGTTAGGGTTTGTGTTGGTAGAATCGAGGTTTTGGGTTAGGCTTAGGGTCAGGAGAGCATATTCGGGTCATAATTCAGAGCATTTAGGCTTAGGGTTAGTGTTGAAATTGATGATTTAGTTTAAGCGTTAGAATCAAGCACATTTAGGGAAAGAGTTATGATTAGAATTCAGTGCATTTAGGATTAGGGTTAGGGGTAGGAGTAGGGTTAGGGTTAGTTTTAGGGTCAGGGTTAGAATCGAGAGCATTTAAGGATAGTGCTAGGGTTAGAGTTAGGTTTATTGTTAGCTTTCGTAGAATCGAGGGTTAGGCTTAGGGTGAGGGTTAGGGTTAGAATCAAGCACAGTTTTAGTGTTAGCGTTAAGGTGAGGGTTAGGGTTAAAGTGCTTTTAGGGCTAGTGGTAGGGGTACTGTTAGGATTAGGGTTTAGGTTTGTGTTGGTAGAATCGAGGTTTAGGTTTAGGCTTAGGGTCAGGATTGTATTTTGGATCTGAATCGAGTGTATTTAGGCTTTGGGTTAGTGTTCAAATTGACGATTTAGTGTTAGGGTTTGAATCGAGCACATTTAGGGTTAGAGTTATGGTTAGAATTCAGGGCATTTAGGGTTGGGGTTAGGGTGAGGGTTAGGGTTAGGGTCAGGGTTAGAATCGAGAGCATTTAAGGATAATGCTAGGGTTAGAGTTAGGTTTGGCTTTCGCTTTCTTAGAATCGAGGGTTAGGCTTAAGTTTAGGTTTAGGGGTGACGGTTAGGGTTAGAATCAGGCGCATTTTTAGTGTTGTGGTTTTCGTCAGGGTCTGGCTTAGAGTGCATTTAAGGGTAGGGGTAGGAGTAGGGTTAGGATTAGGGTTAAGGTTTGTGTTGGTAGAATCGACGTTTAGTGTTAGGCGTAGGGTCAGGATTGCCTTTTGGATTGTAATCGAGTGCATTTAGGGTTAGAGTTAGTGTTGAGATGGACGATTTAGTGTTAGGGTTAGAATCGAGCACATTTAGGGTTAGAGTTTTGGTTAGAATTCGTTAGGGTTAGGGTTAGTGTTAGGGGTAGGGGTATGGTTAGAGTGCATTTAGGGGTAGCGGTAGGCGTAGGGTTAGGATTAGGGTTAGGGTTTGTGTTG